>NC_031778.1:15998909-16222754 GCF_001522545.3 Parus major | reverse complement strand
CCGCCTTTGTTCGACGAGGCCTCCGGGCGGGCAGCATCAGACGGGCGCTGCGCTCCGGCGCTGCCCGCGGCCCTTGATCATTTTCACGCCAAGCCCCGGCCGCGCCACCCTCCCTCCTGCGGGCCCCGGGCGGGTGGGAACGCACCGGCGGCTGCGGGCGCGGGGGGCCCGGGCTGGGCGTGGGAGCCCGGCCGGCGGTTTCAAAGGCGGGCAGCGGGCCGGGAGCGGCCGAGCGGACAAGGCGGGGGAAGGGAAGGCGGGGGTGTCCGGGCGGGGGGTCCCCGCTCTCTGTGCCAGCCTAACCCTGGCTGAACGGGTCGCCCCCCGCAAGTGCACAGCACAACCCTGTGCTGAGCAGCGGCTGCCCTCGGGGATACCCCTCCGATGCCCCCCGCCGCAGTACCCCCTGTCCTGCCTGGGGTGCGGGAAGGAGGATGTGCCCCGGCGAGGGGCAGGTGGGACAGTGTCACCGGTTGTCCTTCTTGCTTGTTCTCCTCAGCAGCGGGCCCGGGCTGGGGGCAGCTTTGGCCCTAGGGACAGGGGTGATACACTCACCAGCCCAGCAGGACAGTCTACTCCGTGCCTGCTGCTCAGCTGGTCATTGGCACCACATTTTGGCATTCCACCTTCCTGCTCCCGTTGCCACCTTCCTGTGCCCAATAGGTCAACCTCAGCTCCTCTGGTGAAAGAGTGCAGCTGCATCTCCATCACCTATTCGGGGTGCAGCAGATGCCCGTGCCACCTCTGTCCCTGTAAAAGGGACTGAGGTTTCTGAGTCCCATGTCCATTTGTGGGGTGCCCATCTTTACTAGGGGGAAGAGATGGGTGCCCGTGTCCAGACCTCTGTCCTTGCTAGGGGTAGGTGTCCGTGTCCTCATATCCACTGGGGTGCCCGGTGCTCCAATCTCTGTACTCCGTAGGGGGTACCCACGCCCCGCTCTCCGTCCCCATTAAGTGCAGCAGGTGCCCGTGTCCCCATCCCCATTTCGAGTCCGAGGGGTGCTCGTCCCCATTAGGGGCATGAGCGGCTCCGTGCCCGCGCTCCCCCCGGTCTTCCCGGCCGCGATGGTGCCAGCGGGGCGCGGACAATGCTGCTTCAGTGGCACATCAAAGGCGCGGGCTGCCCGCGGCTGGCACGGCGACAGGCCCGCCGCAGATGAAAGCTCCGGCCCCGCGGGCTCCCACCTCGGCCGCGGGGGCACGCTGCGCCTCTGCCCCACAGGGGACGGAGGGGCCGGGGCGGGGGACACACCACTGTACACAGGGGACCGGGCTCCCGCCCCGTCCCGGTGTCCCCGCACGGATCCCCCCACCAGTGACACGTGGGGGTCCAATCGGTCTGCTGACCGCAACCGGTGCCCACGCGGGTACTTGAGGCCGGAGTGGTGTTCGCCCCCGGCCGTACCGTGCCCCCCGCTCCCGGTGCCGGTGCCAACCCCATTAACCTAATTGGCGAGGCGCTCGGCCGCCCCGGGCGGCGGCGGCAGTGGGACCCCGGGGCCCGGGCAGATCCCAGCCCTGGCGGCGGGCAGGGGGGGACGGTGCCCCCGGGGCCCCGATTGTCCGGTAATTGGCGCGGGCAGCCGAGCCCGGCCGGCAGCGCCGCGGGGCGGGGGAGCGGGCACCGGCGGGGGCTACACCGGAGTTCCCGAGGGTGCCCTGGTCGGTATCAGGGTGTTGGCTACTGGGAGGTCGGGGACAGGGGGCGCCTGGCGATGTAGGGGCGGGTTTGGGGGTGCAGGGAGGAGTGGGGCGAATTCGGAGGACGCTAGTGGGAGGATAGTGCCAGGTACCAGAGTGGGGAGACCCCGGAAGGGCCGCAGGTTGGGGGTTTGGAGTGACTCGGGCTGGGGGGAAGTCACAGTAGGGGTGTTGAGGTGGGGCCTGGGGGGGCGGTGGAGGGGATCGCTACGGGACAGCGTTTTGGGACAGGGGCCGTGACAAGGGAGGGGGGCTGTGGGCGGGGCCAGCAAAGGGGCGTGGCCAGAGTGCGCTTGGGGTGGGGCCTCCATGGCGGGCTCACGGGGGCGTGGCCTATCAATGGGGCGGGGCTTGTCGGAGGGGCCCACTCGGGGGCGTGGCCTGAGCGGAGGGGCAGTGGGCGGGGTCGAGTCTGGGCGGGGCTACGTGTGGGCGAGACCGTATGGGGCGGGGCCCGGCGGGTCGGGACCGGGTCGGCGGGCGGGGCCGCCGGGGCCGGGGCCGGGACCAGGACCGGGCGCTTTTCGGGGTCGGCGGGGACCGAGCCGGGCCGGGCCATGGCGAGCTCGGAGCGGAGCGCGCTGCTAACGTACCGCCTGTGCGGCGGCTCGGCCGAGGAGGAGCGGGGCCGGGAGCGCGGCCGGGCCGCCGCCGCCCCCCGCAAGCTGCCCACATTCCTGGGCGTTGTGGTGCCCACGCTGCTCTCCATGTTCAGCGTCGTCCTCTTCCTGCGCCTCGGTGAGTGCCGCCCCCCGCTCCCGGCCGCGGCCCGGGGCCCCCCGAGAGTCACCAGATCTGCCTGGTACCCCCAGCCCGGCCTCCGTCTAATCCCGGGGCCCCCGCGTCTGGAGCCCCGAGCCACCCAGTCTGGGTCGCCAGTACCCTCCCAGTGCCCTCCTAAGCCTCCATCTCTGCTGCAGTCCCAGTGCTCCCGTCCAGTTCGTACCCCAGTCCCCACAGTCTGGGGCCCTCGTGCCCTTCCCCTGCCTGCTCAGTTCCGCCCCGGCCTGGGGTCCCAGTGCTGTGTGTCCCCACCTGACCCCACTAGGCTTGGGGACTTGGGTCTCAGGACCCAGGGACAGGAACCTGCAGGACAGGAACCCAGTTAGGCCGTAGGGACCTCTGTAAGGGACACAAATTCAAAACCCTGGTGTTCCTGGAGCAGGACTCCCGTGTCTTCCCAGTGCCTTCCCTAAACGACATTCCAGTGCCCTCATGTCCACCTGTCCCCTAATGCTGGGACCCGCTGCTTCCCAGGCATCCTCCAATGCCAGGCTCCAGCACCCCAGTTGTCTCCCGCATCCTACCCAGCGTCCCAAGGGGCAGAACCGTGGTATCCCCTAGCAGATACTCAGCTGCCCCTCTGTGTGCAAAGGGCACACATTGTTTTCCAGTCTGCCCCCAGTTTGGGTTATGAGTCTGTTACTGAGACCCCTGGGAGACGGGAGCAGGATGGACATGGACTGGGGCAGCTGGCAGCCTTTTGGGGGGCTCTGAAGGGTGTAGGTGCCCAGCATGGCCCGGGGCAGGCGGGGGCGGGCAATGTTTGTCGTGGTCCGGGAACGGGAAAAGCTTTTCGTTTTTCGCTTTCCGCCCACGAAAAGCCCAGGGCGGGAGTTGGCTGCGTGCCCGGGTGGCCCCGCTGGGCCATGGAGGGGGGGGGTGGGCTTTGAGACCATTTCCCTGTCAGGAGACCCCCCAGGCTGGGGGCACGGCGCTCTACTGGCATTATTCACCACTTCCCCTGCTTGGGGTCTTCATACAGGCCCCAACCCCACAGCGAGAACCGGCGTCTCCCTGCCCGCCCGGGGCTGCGTTACCCCGGGGACCGCGGGACTGTCGGGAAGGTGTCGGGTAGAGGGGAAGGAAAGCTGCCAGGAAGAGGAACTTTCCTTCTCTGTGGGGCCGAGGCTCTCCCTGTCAGCTCCCTGCTTCCCCCACACCTCACATGCTCCCCAGATCTCCTGGCTTAGCAGCCCGTTCTACTTATGCCCATAGTGCTCTTGGGGCATCCCTTTATTTCCACCAACACCCCCACCCACCCTTACATTTGGCACTCGGATGCCCTCCGGCTCTCTAGGAACCACAGCAGGTGCCCCCAAACCCAGCCTGTCGCCCCAAGGGTTGCTTGCGATGCCCGTGCCCCGGTCACCCGCCCTTGCCTCTCCCGCGGGCACATCCGCGGCTTGGCTTGTGGCTGAGATAGGGCATCGCCCACAGCCGCGGCTATCCCCTTCCTGCCCGCAGTGTCACCAGCCGGGATCGCTGCCGTCACCCCAGGCAGCGCCGGGTGTCTCTGGGCCCCCTCTCTAAGGGAACACCCACCCAACCCCCGGGAGCAGTGCCGTGGCTGGCAGGGACTCCCGGACTGCTTCCACTTCCTGCTGTTTTGTAGGCAAGCGGGGAAACAACACTGACTCCCCACTCTGGGGAACAAGGGTGGCAGCAGGGCACAGAGGTCCCAGCAGCAGAGCCCTTTCCTTGTTTGTTTGGGTTTGGGGCACACCTGGGCCAGACACAGGTGGAAGATGGAGAGACCCTGAGGGAGAGGGACACTGGCGGGTGCTGCTGTAGGTGGGAGGTGGGAGCATCCTCATCCTGGAACAGAGGGGGCTGGCAGGTCCTGGGAAGCTGTGGGCACAAGGATGGGGGTGGCTGCATGCCTCAGTGGGGTGATGTCTGTGTGGTGGCACGTCTGCATGGTGGCAGTGCCCAGGGGCTCTGTCCTGCAGGTTGAGCTGTCCATGCTCACCTAATGGGCATACTGGCCTCCTCTCCCATCCTTGGCAGGGTTTGTGGTGGGTCATGCTGGGTTGTACCAGGCCCTAGCCATGTTTGCAGTGGCATATTTCATCATTGGCATGACGGTGCTCTCTGTGTGTGCCATTGCCACCAACGGGGCACTGGATGCTGGAGGAGCCTACTGTATCCTTTGCTGTGGTGCTGCTGGGATAGGACATGTGGGACAAAGCTGAGTGACTTCCCAGTGGCTGTGCTTGGGATGCCGTGCTGGGGCTGGGACCCTGTTGGCCTGGGAGAGAGGGGTGGGAGCATCTGATGGTGGTTTGTGCTGCTGACATCTTCCCTTGACTTGAGCAAGATATGATCAGCCGTGCCTTGGGCCCAGAGTTTGGGGGCAGCATCGGGATCATGTTTTTTCTGGCCAATGTGTGTGGCAGTGCCCTCTATGTGCTGGGGCTGGTGGAGGCAGTGGTGGACAGCTTTGGGATCCCACCTGGTGAGTACCTGTGTGGGTACAGCAGATGTCCCTTACCTGAGCAGCCCTGGTGATGTGCCAGGCATGCCAAGCACCATGCCCAGCATAAGCAGCCATGGCTCGCTCACCCAGCCCTCTGGCCAGGCCCGTCATGCCTGACACAATGGTGGTAGCTCTCAGCTCCCAGTGATGCCCCCTCCGAGCCTTGCTGATCCTGACTTGTCTGCCCAGGGCAAGAAGCGGGCACAGGCGTCCATGTCCTGCCCCAGAGCTACTGGTATGAGCTGCTCTACGGCACTGTGCTGCTGGCACTCTGCCTCCTCGTGTGCCTCGTGGGTGCCTCTATCTATGCCAAGGCCACTTTCCTCATCTTCCTCATCGTCGCAGTTGTCCTGGGCACCATCCTTGTCAGCTTCTTCGCCACACGGCCCCTGAAGGTGCCCATCCGCCTGCCCAACGGCAATGGCACTGAGACCGATAATGGCTTCTTCACCGGCTTCTCCCTCAACACATTGCGAGACAACCTGCACGGTGAGGACAGGCTTCCCTCACCCTGCCTGCCATGCCCACTGGCACTGCCCCATCCCATGGGGCTTGCTGGAGGGTGGGGGCAGCTTGTGGGCACAAAGCAGGTGCTGTGGGGTGGTTTCTCCTGTAGTTTGTGTGTGGAGAATCGAGGAGAGGGCCTGTTTTGGGGCTGTGCCACGTTGGACAGCCTGTCACAGCCCCTGCCTGTGTGTCCTGCAGGTGAGTATAGGGTGGACTACACCACCGGACAGATGATGAGCTTCAGCTCCGTGTTTGCAGTGATGTTCAACGGCTGCACTGGCATCATGGCAGGCTCCAACATGTCAGGTATGGGCAGAGGAGGTGCCTGGCAGGGTGGCACTGGGAACAGGAGCTGAGGCTGGGAGAGATCAGGGGTGTGCTGTGCCTGTGGGCATTAATGCTGCCTGCTCCTGCCCACAGGGGACCTGAAGCGCCCGAGCTACTCCATCCCGCGGGGCACCATCTCTGCTGTGCTCTTCACCTACCTTGTTTACAACCTGCTGGCTTTCCTCATGTGTGCCACCTGCAACAGGTATGGCCACCTGTCTGCATGCCAGAGTGTGCTTGCTACCAAGGCATGCTGGCCGGGGCCGAGACGGATCCCAGTGTGTCTGTGTCCCTCTCCAGGATCCTCCTGCAGAAAGACTATGGCTTCTTACGTGACATCAGTATCTTCCCACCGCTGGTCACTGTGGGCATCTATGCTGCCACTCTCTCTGCAGCCATGAGCAACCTCATTGGGGCATCCCGCATCCTGTACGCTCTGGCCCGGGATGATCTCTTTGGTGAGTGCCCAGAGTGCAGTGTCACTCATTGGAGCCCACTCAGCAGGTTGTCCCTGCTGGGGACCAGTGCTGACACCAGGGAACTCCCTTCTTGGTGTGGAGGTGATGGTTTGTGGTTTGGTGTGTGCCATTTGGGTCACCTGCATGCCCTGGAATTTGCTGCCACCCCAGCACTCGGGGTGGGGATGAGACTCTTGGCTGGTGGTTGAAGCTGTGGCTGCCTGCTGGGGTGTCCCAGCCCAGCCTCTCCGCTCTGCCTTGCAGGCCGGGCACTGGCGCTGGCCAAGAAGACATCTGCCAGTGGGAACCCAGTGATGGCAGTGATCCTCTCCTGGTTGGTGGTGCAGGTGAGTTTGTCAACGATGCTTCCTTCCTGGCCTCGCTGGGTGAAGATTGGTTGTCACTTGGGCTGGATGCTGTTGGAGCCTGGCACATCCCCCTGCCCCTTACAATTCCTCCCACAGCCCCTCTGCCCTGGGTGTCCTCTGCAGTAGTACCCTTTCCTCCCTGGGGTGGGAGGTATCCCATAAATTAAGGATAAATCACAAAAAGGGAGAGGGATTCCTGTTTGTACCCTTACCTATCGTATCCCTGGAATACACCCCAAGTAGACAGGGATGGCTTGGGCATATGCCTCACATGCTGTCCCAGGGTATGCATTCACCCTGTGCTCTCTGCAGATTGTGCTCTTTTCTGGGAAACTCAACACCATCGCAAGTGTCGTGACAACCTTCTTCCTCCTGGTTTATGCCACTGTCAACCTGGCCTGTCTGGCACTAGAATGGGCCTCGGCCCCCAACTTCAGGTACCCACTGGCACAGGGGAGAGAGGCTGTGCTGAGATACTTGGCAGGCACCCATCTCTCCATTCCTCTATCTGTGATTCCCCTGCCATCCCTGGGCCTGAGATTTATTATGAGGGGGTAGGCAGACATGCTGAACACCCTTCTCCTGGGCATTAGAGGGGCAGAAACACCCCTATCCCTGGGGAGGGAGAAGGGGACATGTCCTGGAATGGCACTGGCTTGGCACAGTTCTTGTGCACTGGCACTGCTTTGCTGAGTGGGTACAGATAAATCCAGCACCACTGGGGACCACCCACCCCCTCCCCTTAGGCTTTCCAGAGGTAATTTATAGCCTGTGCCCGGCCGGCATCCCCCGGGCAGTTTGCCAAGCAGTGATGGAACCCACTTTCCATTAGCGCTAATTAAACTAACAGAGAAGGGGGAGGGAAGAAGGGGGATTCTGGGTGGGAGGAGGAGGAAAGATTTTCCAGGAAGAAGGAGTATGTGTGGCAGGCAGCCCTAGCCTGGGGTGCAGGGTGTGGGGTACTCTGGTGTGAGGCTGGGCTGGTACAGCTGCCCAAATCTGGGGTGCAGGGAATGGCTGGGGGAAGTCTGATCTCCCTCCTGGGTGATGCCCACTGCCCTCAGTGCAGGATGCTGACTCCACAGCAGGGAGAGTCTCCCAGGTAGGCAGAGGTGTCCCACAAGTAAGGCTGGGTGGCACTGCCTGGGAGTCCCTCAGAGGCCCCATTCCCAAGGGAGAACTGATGCCTGTGCCAGGCTGTGGTTTGGCCCCCATCCGCCCTGCCCAGCTGCTTCCTTGACTTGGCACGGAGTGGGGCAGGATCAGTGCCTGGGGGGAGCCTGCTGGGGTATGTAGCAACAGGCCCCTCTCCCACCCTACATCTGGTGCCTCCCCCCTCCCCTCACTGAGGTCTCTATCAAGCACAGCGGAAAAGGATTTTAATTACCTTTCAGGAAAAACAGCAATTAGAGAAAATAACAGCTTCTCGCCTCCCTGCCTCTGCCTCCCTGCACCAGAATGAGCAGGCACCGTGGCTGCTGGTGCTGCCATGCACTGCCCAATACTACTGGGGTGTGCCAGGACAGTGCCAGCCCCATGGCCATCATTGCTCTCATTGCCCAGGGCTAGCAGCAACAGGCTGCCCGGTGCCCTGGGAGATACCATCTGCCCTCCATAACCTCTCCTTCAGGCACATGGGGTGCTCGACATGCCCTGGGCTGGAACAGTGGAATCATTGGGGTGGGTGGTGTGACCCTTTGGCACAGCTCCCCTTGCTGTGCCCTCCCTACAGGCAGCATGGGCACCACAGGATAGCAGGTGTCCTCTCCTCCCTGCTGCAGGCCCACTTTCCGGTACTTCACCTGGCACACGTGCCTGCTGGGCATCGCAGGCTGCTGCGTCATGATGTTCCTCATCAGCCCTGTGTCAGCCTCAGCAAGCCTTGGCTTCCTCCTCCTCCTCCTCCTTGCCCTTCACTACCTCTCACCCAGCAGCACCTGGGGCTACATCAGCCAGGCCCTCATCTTTCATCAGGTAAGCCCCTGTCCTCCTGTTGTCCCCTTACACTGGAAAGCTGGTGTCCCCGTGGCAGCTGAGCTGTGTCCTGGGCAGATGTCCTCAAGACTGGCATCCCCAGGGGGTGGTTTGGTGAAACAAAAAGGGTTTTCTCACCTGTTTCCCTCCCCCTGCCCCCCAGGTGCGGAAGTACTTGCTGATGCTGGATGTCCGAAAGGACCATGTCAAGTTCTGGCGCCCACAGATGCTGCTGATGGTGCAGAACCCGCGAGGCAGCGCCCGCCTCATCGACTTTGTCAATGACCTCAAGAAGAGCGGCCTCTATGTCCTGGGCCATGTGGAGCTGCAGGACCTGGGTGAGGATCTGCACTGTCTCCTGTGCTCATGTCTTCTGCACTTTGCTGTGGTGCCAGGGGACTGCCCAGGCTTCTTGGACTGACACTGCTGCCCAGTTGATGGCTGGGGAATTGTCACCATTTCGGGCACATGTGTGGCACATTGGGCTTAGCTGAGTTGTGTCTGTCCTGTGCCTCCTGTGCACATACACTTACACACACATGTGCACAAGTGTCCATCCCTACATGTGCCCCTGGGGCTCCTGCATGTGTCGGTGCTGGCACATCAGGCATGTGCCAGCCAGGTTAGCGCCTGCACACACCCAGCACACACATGGGCACACACTTGGCACAGCCTTGCACACGTGTGTGCTTGTGTCTGACCTCACCTCGTGCCTGCTGCTGTGTGTCCAGGTACCTTGGGGGTGTTTGCACCCTTGTGTGTGTTGGTTTGCACATGTGTGCTCTCCCTGGCACGTGTCATGGCTGATGCACAGGCTCTGTTCCCCCTTCCCTGCTGTTGCTGTGGTGACTAATGGCCTGAAATTGGGGAGTGGGGATGGGGCTGCCTGGGGTTTTTTTTATACATTTATGTATAATTTTATATTTCTCTCTGTAAGCACCTTCATCCCCTTCTCCATTTCATGGGTGCTGGGGTGGGCATAGGGTTTTGCAGCAGGGGTGAACACCAGGGTTAGCCCCCGTATGGGATATCTGTCCCGCTGATGCTGGTTTTGCCCCCTACCCAGACATGCTGCCCTCAGACCCGCTACAGCCCCAGCAGGACTCATGGCTGAGCTTGGTGGACAAACTGAATGTCAAGGCCTTTGTCAGCCTCACCCTTGCACCCTCAGTGCGACATGGTGTCCGGCAGCTCCTCTTCACCTCTGGCCTTGGTAAGTGGTCCCTGGTCTGGGTATGGCTGAGTGCCCATCTTGCTGTGCCTGTGGGCTGAGAAGTGCCAAGGGGTTTGGAGGCACCTGGATGGTCAATGCCAGAGCCAATTTTGCTCTTGGAGGCATCTGGAGTAAGTGGTGCTGTAGGCAGGTTGGGGTTTGGAAGTATCACTCTTGGCAGTGTTGAGGGGCTTGAAGACACCTGGACGAGATATTCCAAGGGATTTGGAAGCACCCAGTGGGGGCAGTCTTGAAGCTAAGTGAGAGAGGTATTGGGTGGGCAGTGTGAAAATGAAGTCAAGCCTTGGAGCTATCTAGGTGTGATCCTGAGGAATCGGCAGGGTGAGCAATGCCAAAGTCAAGCTGTGGCTTGTTGACAAGTGCAGTGCCAGGAGGGCTGGTGGAGCCCTCTGCCTCTGCTCAGCTGGACTGGTGCTGTCTCTCTGGCAGGCGGGATGCGCCCCAACACCCTGGTGCTGGGTTTTTACGACGACGAGGCACCACAGGATGGTCTAGCCCGGCACCCCGCCTTCACCAGCGCTCGTGAGGAGGTTCCCCTGGGCTTCCCCCCACTGCGGGCACCCACCTCTCCCAAACTGCTGTCAGCCCGGGAATACGTGGGCATTGTGGCTGATGCCCTGAAGATGCTTCGCAATGTCCTGCTGGCCCGGCAGCTGGAGAGCCTGGACAAGGCCTGGGAGCTGCGGCGGGCCGCCAGCCCCCCGCCCACCATCCATGTCTGGCCCGTCAACCTGCTGCGGCCCGACAGCGCCCGCTACGCTGACACCTGCAGCCTGTTCCTGCTGCAAATGGCCTGTGTCCTCAACATGGCGCGGGCCTGGCGCCGGGCCCGCCTGCGCCTCTTCCTCTGCGTGGAGGCAGGCACCATGCCCCATGCCCAGGAGGAGAAGCTGCGCCAGCTCCTCAAGGACCTGCGCATCCAGGCCCAGATCCAGCTGGTGCCCTGGGATGCCATCACCCGCCTGCACTGGCAAACCTGCCAGGGACCCCCAGGAGGGCCAGCAGAGGAGGAGGAAGAGGAGGAAGGGGTTGTGAACTTCCCAACCAACACCACCCAAGTGTCAGACGAATATGTGTGTGCTGCCAACAAACTGGTCCTGGAGCAGAGCCCCGCACCAGCCGTGCGCTTCCTGTACTTGCCGCGGCCGCCGGCCGACACCAGCCTTTACCCTCTCTACCTGCACCAGCTGGAGCTGCTCACCCGTGGGCTGGGCCCCACCGTGCTGGTGCACGGGGTGAGTGCTGTCACCAGCACCCAGCTCTAGGTGACCCCCAGGTTCCCCCCAGCTCCCTGCACACTCCTTTGCCCAGTGCCTTCAGCAGCCTGAGCCTGGGGATGGCCCCAGTGTCTCCATCCTGGTGGGCAAAGAAGGTACCCTGCAGTGAGAGGTGGGTGCAGGGAGGGGGGTTTGATTTTCGGGGATCTCTCCTGTAGAGGATTAAAGCTGCCCTGGCAGGATCCCAGCACAGCTCTGGGGCTGGATGGGCAGCACAGTGCATTCACGGTGCCTTTTTTTGGGGTAGGGCATAGCAGGGTCCTGGGGGAGCCAAGTACTGGTGCCCCAGTTGTGTGCTGGCAGCCCCTTAGTACCCCCTCTGTACTTCCTCCCCTGCCGCAGCCCCCATCCTCTCCTCCGCCAGCTCCTCCGGGCACCCAGCCAGCAGCGGGGATTGATTAAAGGCAGCCTCGACCTTGGTGCCCCAGCTCCCCGCCATCCTCCTGCCTTTCATTAGGAAAAATTAAATGGGAAAGGGTGGGGGAGGGGAGCCTGGAGGCCTGGGCTCCCTATGTGAGGCTGGGTGGGTGGGGGAAGCAGCCGGGTGCTGGCCCTAATGGCTGCAGTGTATGGCACCCTAGATCTCGCTCAGTACCCCCAGTGCTGCTGCATGGGGCGCATCCAGATGCTCTAATCTGTAATCCCCCCACCCCTATGGGTGCTGATCATCTGGTCCTGGCAGAAATGGGAAAATAATTTGTGGTGGGGTCCTTACCCACAAACCTGGGTCTCCTGACCTGTTTCTTGGGGCATTGTTATTTCTCTACATGTATCATGACCTGCAGGGGGAAGCTGGCCTTGCCCCCTGCCTTCCTTTATTGATTAGAGGAGGGCAGGAAATTGCCTGGGTGTTGGACGATAAATCCATCGGGTGCCTGGCGGGTGGGCAGCGTGCCCAGTGCTGCCTGATGGATTGCTTCCTATTAGCCCCAGCACGGGGGGCTGCTCCGGGCCAGGCTGGGCTCCAGCAGGGGTGACAAGTGTGGCACTGCTGCCTGTGCCTGCTCTCACCAAACTTGGCACTGCTAGCTGGCAGCTTTGGTCAGGCAGAGGGCTGGAAAAATCCAGACGATTGGGTGCAGCTGGGGGTAAAAAATGGTGGAGACCCAGATTTTGCAGCGGATTGTGCCCTGGCTGGGGTGGAGGGCTGGGGCTGGCTTTGCTCCCTGCTGCAGGATCTGGGTGCCCTGGGGTGGGCACCATGCATCCCACAGGATTTATTTACAAACAGTCAGAAGCTGGCACAGGGCAGCCTGGCACCAGCGGGACCCGGAGGCCTATAATGTTAATTATCACCACGTAATTAAAAGCCCATAAAAAGCCTCACACTTCATTAAATTAAAGCTTCCCCTCACTGTGCCCATGGGCTCCAGCAGAGTTAACCTTGGCCGTGCCAGGCACCAACACCTCTGCAGCTGGGACCGGGGGCTGGGGGTGTATGGGAGCACAGGCTCAGGACCGTGCAGCCCCCCACAGCATTGTAGGGGGGTGCAGCATTGCACGTGCATGGGTACCCTGCAACACCAGTCATGTCACTCCTGGGGCACGTACCTGGGCACACCCAGGGCTGCTGTCCCAGTCAGAGATGCCCACGCATGGGCATGTGTGCCCATGGCACTGCTGCAGACACACTGTCACACACACCGTGGCATGGGCAGGGGGCTGACACGGGCACACACAGCCAGGTGTGCACATGCAGCATCGCGGGCACTGCAAAGGCAACACTGCACGCCAGCACCGCGGCTCCGGCAAACCAGCTCTGGCACGCAACGCCCACGCGGCACACACCTACACAAACAGCATTTTTCCTCATTCTCAACAGCCAGAGATGCAGACAAACAGCCACACTCACAGCCTGCACCTCCTCCGGACTCCCACCCCTTGGTGTCTGTGCCCAGGGGGAATGGGCTGTGAGAGCACCCATCTGTGCCTGCCCTCTCTGTGCCTTGATTTCCCCGAGTGCTGGGCTGTGCTGGGGTACAGCAGGGTGAATGAGAGACCCCCACAACCTCCTGCCAGCTGAGTGCTCTGGATCAGGGCTGCTATGCCAGGTGTGGGGGGGATACAAAGTGGGGAGGAGGCCCACCAGCACACGAGGAGGGGTGTGCGTACACGTTCAGTCAGGGATATGCATAAACTAGGAGTGTGTGTGCATGTGCACATGGGAGGGGGTGCTGTGCTGAGGGCTGTGCAGAGCACAAGGGGTGTCTGTATGTGCAGACATGTTGGTGTGGGTGTATATACCCACCCCTAGGTGTGACACGAAGGGGGAGCCAGGAGAGCACACACCCTTATAAACTCGGGGTGTGCAAACTGGCACACACATCTGCCCAGAACCCCAGGACTCCACTGCTAAGCGGGGCAGGGGGCTGCGGGGGTGGGTGCCCATGCCCTGGCCCTGCAGGGGTGGGCAGCCAACAGGGCCTCGGCTATTTCTTGGAAATTTTGCAGCATTCATTTCAGTGCAAATAAAAGCTGTCATTGCCGGAGAAATGATACTGATCGGGGTCTGAAAAGACAGCAAATTACCCGCCTGAAAATGCACCGCTGGAAAAAAATGCATATTAAACACACAAAAAGGCACTTTGCCATCAGCCGCACTTCCCCCGCCGCTCCAGAATAACCACACTTTACATAATTCTCCCTCTCCACCTCCGAATTAATTTCGCAGACAGAGGCAGAGGCAACCCTCTGACAATAGCGAAGGGGAGACGCGGCGGCGGCGGGGGGGAGTGGGGCTGGGGGAGTGCCTTGCTCTGGGCTGGGGGCACGGCAGTAATGGGATGCCAGGTTTGGAGCTGGGGGAAACCGAGGGGTTTTGGGGTGCGGAGGGACTGAGTTGCTCGGGAAAGGTGAGTCCATGGGTGAGGGTTGTGGGTGATGGGTGGACGTACCCAGCTGTGGGGTGGAGCACTCTCGTACTCCTGCCTTGAGTGCCGGGAATGGGGCTTCTTGAGGTGGGACTTGTGGGGTGATGCCCACCCTAAACAGGCAGGTCTTGAGCCAAATGTTTCCTGTAAGAGACAACCCCTCACTGGTGCCAGCCTCCACCAGGCATGTGGGTGCACCCAAAGTACACCACGAGGCGGTGTTGCCCACCCAGGCTGACACTCACAAAATAGCACCCCTCTAGGAAACCCCCCGGGAACCTGCCCTGTTTTACTGGGGGTGAAGGCACCATGCCCTGCACCCCATCACTGCCGAGGGAGCACAGCGGGTGCTGTGGGCCCATCGGTGATGGGGGTTCATCTGGCTGCACTGAGGGGCTGACAGAGGTGAGGGCGGGTGGCGGAGGTTGGCACTGCGCTGCTTTGCATTTTCAATGACAGACCCATGCCGGGTGCTCGGGAGAGTGGAAAAATCTTATTTGTCACCTGCTGGCGATGCGCGGAGGCTCCCGCGCCGCGGCTAATCTTGGGGAAAATGAGGATGCCGGCGGGGTAGCCCGCGGGATGGGCAGGGCGGAGTGGGGCTGGTGAGCTGGGTGCTGCCCAGGGCCTGTTTGCGATCAGAGCTCTTGGCCACGGGATGGTCGCACCCACTTGGTGATCTCTGGGTGTGTTGGCCCCATGGCACGGATCCTGCTGTTTTGTGTGTGTGGGCTGGGCAAGCGCTTGGGCATCCAGAAGCAGGTGCCTTGTCACCCAGCCCAGTCTACAAAGGGGTAAACTCTTTTCTTCCATCCCAGCTGAAGCAGCATCTGCTTGCCTCACAGTACCAGCTCCACAGGTTGGCACTGCTTGCACATCCTCTCAGGGCACTCAGTGGACTTTTTTGGGGAAAGTCAGCACTTGGAAGCGGGTGCAGACACTGCCTGATGCCCCATATTTACACACAGGTGCCCATCCCACACCCTGGCTTTTTGAGATGCCAACACCTGTGGGGCGCCGCAACACTCTGCGGCCAGCTCAGATTTATCCATTATTTTATATCCACACGCCTTTAATTTTTACAGCCCTGTTGGAGCAATACCCAGAGCTGTTAATAACACCAGGCCCTCCCCCACCCTCCATGTGCATCCATCATGCTCCAACCAAGGTACCAAGTGTGTCTCAGGCCTGGGTAAGTGCAGGCTTAGGGAGGCTGGTGTGCGGCACCCAGTCCCATGCCCCTGTCTTCCAGCCAGCACCCTCATGAGCAGCAGGCTTGGATTCCCTGTGCCCACCCATGAAGCAGCCTGACTGGGTGCCCTTGCATCCCCCTGGGGTTGGTGATACCTGTCTGGTTGGGATGCCCAAGCCTGGGGTGTCTGTCTCATGAGATTCATGATTCTCTCATGATTCTCTCATTTCATCTGCCCCATGAAAGCTGCAACACCTGAGCTCGTGTTTAGTGTGCCAGGGTACATGAGGATGGCAGTGAACGCTTGAGTGTGAGAATGTGCGTGGAAGCACAGAGTGTGTGTCTGTGCTGCTGCATGTCAGTGTGTGTGGGTGTACATGTGATGTACATGTGTGTGCCACTGCCTGTGCAGGTGATGCTGTGTCTCGCTGTTGCAGAAGGCACCGTGCCCGGGCCGTGCCCAGCACCCCAGCACGGGAAAGCGCAGCCTCAGCAGTCCCAGGCATCCAGAGCCATGCCTGGGCCAGCCCACAGTGCCCGCAGGACAAGACAGTAGGTCCCACATCACTGAGCCACCTGTGCCATGACAAGCAGGGCCCCATGCCACCACGCAGCACCCAGTATGTGCTGTCCCTCCCCAACACCCAGGAGATCCAGAGCCGCCCCTGAGCACCCAGGGATGTGCCAGCATGGGAGGGTGAGGGTAGCAGGGCACCCCTGAGCAGGACAGGCAGGACGGCCGCGGGGTGCCAGAGTACCCAGGCACTGCAGGGGGGCACCGTGGGAATTGGTGGGCTATAAATCTCCTTGCTGGGCCCCCCCGTGGCAGAGCAGCTCACGATATTTATGTTGGGGATTTATCTGCAATGCAGTTTAATATTCCCGGACCTTCCCGTGTGTGTTTGAATGCACAGCTTCCTCCTCGTGCCACCCCGTGCCACCCCCGTGCCCACCCTCTCACCCGGAGCCTTCCAGGCTCCGTCTCCTGCCCACCCACAGTCCCGTCCCCTTGCACCCACCCTGGCAGAAGGGACCGGGACAGGACGGGCCCCCCAGGTGCCCGGGCAGGGAGGGGTGTACCGCGCCGCCGGGATGCTCCTGGCACAGGTCGTCGGCCGTCCCCACCGGTGCCCCTCCTGTGTGTCCGGCTGCCGGGGGATGGGCGGCAGGGTCCCCGGACGGGAAATGCCAGGAGGACTGGCACTGCCAGCCCTGTGCCAGCCACCCCCCCCCCCCCCCCCCCCCCCCCCAAGACCCCCCCCCCCCCCCCCCGCCCCCGCCGCTCCGCCAGCCGTGGCGCGGGGCGCGGAGCGGAGCGCGCAGCCGGACGGGCGGCGCGGGGCCGGCCAGCCCCCGGCAGCCTCCTGACACCCTCCGAGAGAGCCGGTGAGCACCCCCCGGGGCCCCCCGAGCAGCCCGAACAGCGTCCCCGAGCATCCCGGCAGCGTCGCTCCAGCATCCCGGCAGCATCCTCCAAGTATCTCGGTGAGCAAACGACGAGCGACCCCCGAGCACCCGCGTACTTCCCGGGCAGCAGAACGAAGATCATCCCCCTGGCATCCCTCGAGTACCTCGGTGAGCAGCCCGCGAGTCCCCGTGCCTGCCGGCAAGTACTCCGCGAGCATCCCCCGAATATCCAGGGCATCATCCCGGGGAGCACTTCCCGAGCATCCCTCGAGCAACCCTCGAGCATACCCCCAAGCACCAAAGGCATCATCCCGGCCGGCGTCTCCCTAGCACCTCCCGAGCATTTCCCTACCATTCAGGCAAGCACCTTCCCGAACATCCTGGGCAGGCAGCGTCCTCCGAGCATCGCGGGCAGCATTCCCCGGGAACCCCCGAGCATCCCCTGAGCATCTCGGGCAGCGTACTGAGCAGCTTCCTTCGAGCTTCCTGGGTAGCTCCCTGGCCCCCCCACGCCTTGCCGTGCCGGCTGCCATCCCCGCTAACTTTCCGACGGCAGCAGCTCCCTGGCACGGGCACAGCCGGGCTGCTGCGCTGGGGCACAACTTTGCCCAAGTTGCAGAAGGAACGGGGGCACGGGGGAGCCCCGCTGTGGGGATATGGCCACCTCCCGAGCAGCTCTTTGTCCCCAACCCATCCTCCCTCACCTGCAAATCCGGATACCATTCTGCAGCAAGCAAGAAGTGGGGTCTCCTTTTGAAACCCTCCCCCCCCAACCCATTTATGTCCCCACCCTCCTTTCCCTATGGGCAGACCCCTTCCTCCCCAGCATGTCACCCCTGACAGACACCCCTGCCTGTCGGACAACAGCCAGAGGAGAGGGGTTGAGTAGATGGTGGTGGTGATCGTGGGGGAATGCTGTGAGGTGTCCATGGGGTCCAGGGCTGCCCCCAGACTGGAATTAACTTTGTTCACACATCACGCACCGCGCCACAATTTGACACAACGCAATGCAACACGGCTCACCACCACCTTCCATGGCACAGCACCATCCATGCAACCCAGCGTGGGGCCACACAACCTGAGCCAGCCCACAGCACCCCAATCCAACGCCTCCTCTCAGAAATCTCCCCAAAGCCCCTCTTCCTCATGCTTCTCACCCCATCCATACCCCACCCAGAGGGGCTGGCAGCTTGGGAAGGGTTCTCATGGTGCTGAGTTTGGGTTCACTGGAACACCCTGGACCTCCACCCAGCATGGGTGCTCTGTCTGGAGAGCTGTTGGGGTGTGTGGGGGTGTGAGATAGCTGTGCCAGGGACTGAAACCTGCCATCATGCAGGCAGGACCCTGCCCTGTCACCAAAGGAACTGGCAGAGGGGACAGCCATGGGGTAGAGGTGCCACTGAGCCCCTGGCACTATGGACAGTCCCAGTGCCAGTGGTGGGGCATACATGGGGATGGATATACAGACAGCAATGACGACAGAAGCAACCCCCCCCCCAGCACTTGCTCCTCCCAAACCCCCCCTCATCCATCTCCTCTGCCTTTTCCAGGAGCTTCCTGACGCAGCTGGACATCACCACTTCCCCATGGCAGCCACGGCTCCAGCATGAACTGTGGGCTGCCTGAGCCTGCCCTCCACCTGCCCTGAGCCCCCCACACCAGTGCTGCTGGCAGGGAGTCCCATCCCCGGCCATGGAGAAGACCTACTCATTGACAGCACACTATGATGAGTTTCAGGAGGTGAAGTACGTGAGCAAGTACCAGAGTGGGACCCTGCCCAATGGCTTTGCCCTCCAGCTGGGTGCAGGGGCCAAGAAGCGCCGTGGGGGACTGCCACGCTGGAGCCGCCGGGAGGTCTGTCTGCTCTCAGGGCTGGTCTTTGCTGCGGGGCTCTGCGTCATCTTGACGTGCATGTTGGTCCTCAAGTACCTGGCGGCCGAAGGGGACAGCTACTGCCTGGAGGGGTGCCAGGAGAAGAAGGCCTTCCTGAGGGCATCCCGCTTCCTGAGCGCCAACATGGACGCTACCATCGACCCTTGCCAGGACTTCTACTCCTTCGCCTGTGGCGGCTGGCTGCGGCGACACGGCATCCCCGAGGACAAGCTGGTGTACGGCACCATCGGGGCCATCGCCGAGCAGAATGAGGCCAAGCTGCGGGCGCTGCTGAGCCGCCCCGTGCGGCGCCGAGCCCGCGCCTCGGCAGAGAGGAAGGTCAAGGAGTTCTTCCGCTCATGCCTGGACCGGGCTGAGATCGATCGGCTCGGCCCCCGGCCCATGCTGGAGGTCATTGGGGAGTGCGGTGGCTGGGATGCCCCTCCGGACCGCAGGGACATCAACGAGCTGCTCTACAAGACTCAGGGTGTCTACAGTGCTGCCGTGCTCTTCTCCCTCACCGTCAGCCTGGACGAGAGGAACACTTCCCGCTACGTCATCCGGGTGAGGGCACCGTGCCCCTGCGGCTGTCCCCTGCCCCGGCCACCCACCAGTGCCGCTGCCCGATGTCGCTGCCCTTGCTGCAGTGGCACTGGGTGCCTGTGCACTGGGTGGGCTTGGCTGCAGCACACGGCAGGGGTGGGGACCCCTCCTGTCCCTGGGGACACTCCTGTCTTCCTAGCATGGGACCCCCTGTGTCAGGCTGCTCTGGGGTGAGGGTGGCACCTCCAGGACCGGGCTGGTGACATGGGCAGGGGGATGTACAGAGTGAGGCAGTGCCTCATGCCTGGGTGCTGAGGACAGCCCAGCAGGGCACCGGGGTCTCCAGAGTGCTGGCGGTCAAGCCCCTCACCTTGGCATTGCGGCTGCCGTCTATACACAGGGGGCAAGGCCCAGGTAGAGGCAGGGAGATGCCCACCAATCCCTCAGCACTGTGCCAGGGCATTTTCCTATGGTGTTCTCAGTCTTTCCCACCCCTGCCAGACCATGTCCCTCACCCTGTGGTGCCACCAGAGTACAGGTGGGCATTATCTGGCTGTCCAAGTCTCTTGGTGGGTGTGGGGGTGCAGTGGTGGGCATGGTGGGAGCACAGCAATGGCACAGCAGGGATGCCGTGGTGGGCTCGGTGTGGGCACGGATGAGGGCATAGTAGGGACAAGGTGGACGTGGTGCTCATGGTGATGGCGTGGTGGGGGCGAGGTGGTGATGATGGGGAGGGCACTGGGGGCACACAGTGGTGGGGAGGAGCCGCTCCGTTCCCTGTGAGATGGTGGGGCTGTGAGAGATGAGTGTGAGCGGGTGTGCGGGGCTGCCGGCTCCGGGCCGCGGCTGTGTGACACTAGAGGGAGCGTCTGTCACAGGGAAAGGGTGGGCGGCTGAGCCGGGACCGGGAGTGCGCGGGGTGGGACACGGTGGGCGTGGGGGGGGAGATGGGTGTGACAGCCAGGGCTGGGGGTGTCGGGGAGGTGTGATTGGGGGTGGGCGTGCGATGGGTGTGAGTGGACAAGGTGTACGAAGGGGACTGGGATGTGTGTGAGGGCTGCAGGTTCAGCACCCGTCTGGGAAAGCCAAAGGGGCAGGAGTGATGGGGGAGACGGGGAAGGAAGGCTGGGGGTGCCCGTGGGTGTGCGGGAAACGCTGCGGCTGTGTGAGTGGAGGGGGACTGGTTAATGAGTTGTGGGGAGCTGAGACAGAGAGAAGGAGAGGGTGCATATGGTTACAGCACAGCAGGGGTGTGTGTGAAGAGCAGGGGTGTCCATGCAGCTCACCATGCAGGCTGCAGCATAGGAGTGGGGTTGGCCATGGGGCAGGTGTGGGGACATCATGGGGCAGAGTGGGGCAGAGAGCAGTGGCAGCATAGGGCAGGCTATGAGGCAGCCTTTGTGCCAGTCAGGCCATGGAGCAGGGACCTGCTCTCTGCTCACACTCCCAGCCTGGTGCACACTGCCTTTTGCAGCTCCAGGAGTCTCTAGCAGGAAGGAAACTGAGGCACCGATGTGTCCATTCCTGGGGCTGTTCCAGCACATTGCCATCCTCTGGCTCCAGGGACACCAGAGGCACTCTGTGACACTGGGAATGTGAGGGGTGCCTGGCTCAGCACAGCCCCTCTCCCTCTGCTCACCCACTGCCATTGTCTCTTGTCCCCAGATCGACCAGGATGGGCTGACCCTGCCTGAACGGACCCTCTACCTTGGGCAGGATGAGGAGAGCGAGAAGGTGAGGGGGGCACAACCATGCCTTGGGGACACCAGGAGAGGGACCAGCACCCAGCATGGTTGGCAGACAAAGTGCACCCCCCTGCCAGCCGTGCTGGGGACTGGGGTGCCACAGGACAGTGGAGGGTGGCACTGAGCATTCTTCCCTCTGAGTAGATCCTGGCTGCATACCGAGTGTTCATGGAGCGACTGCTCACCCTCCTGGGGGCTGAGCACGTGGAGCAGAAAGCCCAGGAGATCCTGCAGCTGGAGCAGCACCTCGCCAATGTAAGGGGGATGCGTGCCATGAGCTTTGGGGTGGCCTTGTCCAGCCCTTGGATATCCCAGTCGTAGATTTTTGGGGATGTCTGTATCTGCTTCTGAGCAATTCCATTCCAATCCCTTCATGGGGACTTCCACTCACAGCCCTTGGGGACCTTCATACTGGAACTTGGGGATCTCAACCTCTTGAGGACCTCATGGCAGAGCTTCAGGGACCCAGTCCCACATCCTGAGAACCCCCAGTCCCAGCACTTGGGAAAATCCCTCCAGCCCTGCATCTACTTCTTGTGAGGCCACTCCAGGCCTTTGTAGACTCCATTTCCAGGTCTTGGGGACCTCAGTCTGCACCATGGGGGGACATGTGTGCCCATTCCTCAGATAACCCAGTTCCTTGGCAACCTTTTGACCAGCCCTCAGGGTCCCACTGCCAGCAGAGGGTTCCTGGGGCAGGGAGTGGGAAGGATGGGGGTCAGTACCCACATCAAGAGATGTCCTGTTGCCCCAGAGCTGTGCCCCATCCCAGTGTACTATCCCAGTGTCACCCTCAAGGTGGCAGTGGGATGGTGACAGCCATGCCCACCGTGTGCAGATTACAGTGTCTGAGTATGACGATGTGCGGAGGGATGTCGGCAGCATGTACCACAAAGTGACCCTGGCCGAGCTGCAGCGCATCACCCCCACGGTGGGTACCCCTGGGGCCAGCCTGTCACCCTGTTCCCCCTCTTCCTGTGCCCCACACTTGTCCCTGTCCCCCTGCTCCATGCCCACAATGCCCACCACCCTTCCCAGTTAAATCCACTTGAGGATAATGCACTCCTCTGGTGGGAGGCTGGAAAGCCTGGAGGGGGTTTCCTCCAGGGTGGCATGGAGTGGGGGTCCCCATGCCCCCCTGACAGTGCCTGCCCTGGCAGCTCAAGTGGAAGCGCTTGCTGGACCGCATCTTCCACGACAACTTCTCGGAGCAGGAGGAGGTGGTGCTGCTGGCCACCGACTACATGCACAGGGTGTCCGACCTCATCCGTGTGACACCCAG
The DNA here is from genome assembly GCF_001522545.3 of Parus major. Taxonomy (NCBI): domain Eukaryota; kingdom Metazoa; phylum Chordata; class Aves; order Passeriformes; family Paridae; genus Parus; species Parus major. Next base: position 16,200,738 of record NC_031778.1, on the reverse strand, counting down.
CAGGTGAGAGGGGCTGGCACCCCCTGTGCCCCTTTCCCAGCCTGGCAGGGGGCACAGGACAGCTGTGCCTGGAACCTCCCACCATCACCCTCCTCCTGGGAAGGCCGAGCTGAGCACAGAAAAACTGGGAAATCTTGTGGGAAAATGCACTGTTGTGAGCCCCACAGAATCCTGGTTGTGGCTGGACACCTGGTGAGGCACTCATGCTAGAGGTCACCAGACTCATCACACATCAGGGAGGGACATGGTGCCTGTCCCTGTGCCCCCACCAGCCACAGCCCCCTGTGTTCCTGAGCAGAGGTGTCCCCGGGCAGGGGTGTCCCCATCCTGGCACATGCTCCCACCTTCCCCTGTGCCTGGGGACATGCTGGGGGCTGACCCTGTCCCTGTCACAGGATCCTTCACAACTACATGCTGTGGCGCATCGTGGTGGTGCTGAGCGAGCACCTCTCCACCCCGTTCCGCGATGCCATCCATGAGCTCTCCAAGGAGATGGAGGGCAATGAGAAACAGCTCGAGCCGGGTAAGATCTGCCTGAGCCAGGCCAACAAGCACTTCGGCATGGCCCTGGGAGCCCTCTTCGTTGAGGAGCACTTCTCCTCTGCCAGCAAAGCCAAGGTAGGTGATGCTGCCTATGGGCATGAAGCCACCACGATCTCCCATCACCTTGCCAAAGTGCCTACTGCCCCCACCAAGGGCTGTCTGGCCAGTGATGGATGGTGGAGATGCCATGCCAGCACCATGGTGACCCACCACAGGTGCAGCAGCTGGTGGAGGACATCAAATACATCCTTGACCAGCGCCTGGATGAGCTGGACTGGATGGACGAGGAGACACGGAGAGCAGCTAGGGCCAAGGTAGTGGCCCCCAGCATGCACTCCTGACTTTGGCCCCATCACCAGCACAGGGGCACATGGGATAGGGGCCTGAAGCCACCACTCATTTTGCCCACAGCTCCGGTATATGATGGTGATGATTGGGTACCCTGATTTCCTCCTGAAGCCAGAGGCCATCGACAAGGAATATGAGGCAAGGGATAGCCCAGGAGCATGTGAGGGCATGGGTACACAGAGGGGGAAGATAGTACCCACATCTGCATCAGGGTTGGTGGAGATGCCACCCCAAAATGAGCCCCCTCCTGGTGCTCACTGGGCTCACTGCTGGCAGGGTGCCCCACACCAGCAGTGCCATACAGTGCCTGGGGCCTGGGATGGTGTCTCCTTCCCCACACTGCAGCTCCCAGAGCTCAGCCCCATCCTCAGCAGGGGCTGGGGGTGCCAGCATGGCCCAGGGACCTCATGGAGCTGACAGAGAAGCAGCTGTCCCTGTGGGGACACTGCACGGGACATGAGAACACACTTATCACACATCCACACAGTCACCGAGGCTCAGAGAGGTGGGAGGACACCACAGGCCTGCCCTCCACACTCTTGGGGCTGGCATCTCCCCTGATGTGGCTGTGCCCCCCCAGTTTGAGGTGGATGAGAAGACCTACTTCAAGAACATCCTCAACAGCATCGCCTTCAGCATCAGGCTCTCGGTGAAGAAGATCCGGCAGGAGGTGGACAAGTCTGTGTGGGTATCCCCTTGCCTTGGGGGGACATCGAGGGGCCCAGCATGGTGCCACCAGTGTCCCCTGTCCCCATGCCCAGATACACCCCACAGGGCAGAGGGGCACAGGAATGACAGGAGTACCCCCCTGTTGCCCAGCTCTTCAAAGGGGTGGCACTTCCATGTCCCTGAGTGCTCTGCAGCCCAGCACTGCTGTCTCTCCTTGCAGGTGGCTGCTGCCTCCCCAGGCACTGAACGCCTACTACCTGCCCAACAAGAACCAGATGGGTAAGCACTGCCCGTCCCTGATCCGCCCCTGGGGAGGATCTGGGATGGGGACAAGGCCCAGGGTTCCCTGGTGCTGGGGGACACTGTACAGGGCAGGGTGACACCCAGCTGCAATGTTTTTCTATATCCCCAGTGTTCCCTGCTGGCATCCTGCAGCCCACCCTCTACGACCCCGAGTTCCCGCAGTGAGTGTGGGGCTGGGGATGACCGGCGGGTTGCCGTGTCATGGGGTCACCCCCATCCCTGCCAGCACAGTGCTCTCCACCCTCTGACCTCTGCCACCCACCCAACAGGTCACTGAACTATGGTGGGATTGGCACCATCATTGGGCACGAGCTGACCCATGGCTACGATGACTGGGGTGAGTGTCCCTCCTATATCCTGCCGGGATGTGAGGATGGGGTGAGGCAGCCAGGCAGGACACCTGGGTCCCTTGGGACTATTGGAGGTGGCGCTTGCCTTGGCAGGGGGACAGTACGACCGGCACGGGAACCTGGTGCACTGGTGGACGGAGCGGTCGTACAGCAAGTTCCTGAAGAAGGCGCAGTGCATTGTCAACCTCTACGACAACTTCACTGTCTACAACCAGAGGGTGAGAGCCCCCTCTGCTGCCGGGCAGTGCCCAGCAGGACACAACTGTCCCACGGTGGGGTCCCTGCTGCTCCATTGCTCAGGGCTGGGTGCCTGCAGGAGAGCTGACTATGCCCTGCCCAGCCCTGAGACCCAACAATTCATCACACCTTAGCTTGGAAATTCCTCAGGGCACTGGGCACAGCCTCGGTGCTGGGGTGGGGATGGGGACACCTCTGTTCATGCTGTAATTTATCCTCTCTTGGCAGGTGAATGGCAAACACACACTGGGGGAGAACATTGCTGACATGGGGGGGCTCAAACTCGCCTACTACGTAAGTGTCCCCCACCCTGGGTGTCACAGCCATGGGGCAGCTGCTTATGCCATCCCTCTTGAGTGGGCAGGAGATCCCCCCAGCCCCTCCTTCCTCCCTGCAGCAAGGGCCAGCCATGATCCTCATTGCTGGGAGTTTGGGGTGGGTTCAGGGTGGGTTTGGGGGAGTGCCCAGGCCATGCTGAGGGTACCCCTTGTTCTCCAGGCCTACCAGAAGTGGGTGCGGGAGCACGGTCCCGAGCACCCCCTGCACCACATGAAATATACACACGACCAGCTCTTCTTCATCGCCTTTGCCCAGGTGAGCCCCTGTCCTCCTCACATCTAACAGGTATTGGGGCAGGAGAGTCACCTTGTATGGGGCCAGCAGCCCAAAGGATGGTGCCATGGCCAGGAGCTGGACTCAGCTGCATCAGCAGGTCCTGGGCTCAGGGTACAGAGCTCAGACCTGAACGAGCACCCCACACTGTCCTGTTGCTCCTGTGGACCCTACAATAATAAATTAGTGTGCCCTCCATGACTTCCAGAGGCTCCACAGTAACAAATATCTATGATCCCTAAATTCTAGGAAAGCCTGCAGCCAGGCAGCTTACAACCCCATAGACCCTACAAAAACAAGCACGACTCCACATTCTCCCAACCCAATTACACCATGAACACAGGCTCCTGGGAGACCCTACAATAACAAATTCAACCAGGGCATCACTGCCCTCAATCCCTGGCAGCCAGAAGGGCCATTGTATCCTGGTGGTTGCCAGGACCCAGAATGCCCCATGTGGCTTGTCCATGGAACCTTTCTCCCCTGCAGAACTGGTGCATCAAGCGGCGATCCCAGTCCATCTACCTGCAGGTGCTGACAGACAAGCACGCCCCGGAGCACTACAGGTACTGGCTACTCCCAAAATAGGGTGGGATGGGGGCATGGTGGCTGCCAGCCTTCCCCAAAGATGTCATTGCTGAACAAAGTGGGATGAGCACCCTTTGGAGTGCTGGTGCAGATTTTGGGTGATATCTCTGGGGCAGGGCTGCTGGGGTGAGCATGTGCCCTGAGTGGGATGCAAGGCAGCAGTGTGGGGGCAGGGGGTGCCCAGCTCCGAGGTCTCCCCTCTCCTGGCAGGGTCCTGGGCAGTGTCTCGCAGTTTGAGGAGTTTGGACGTGTCTTCCACTGCCCCAAGAACTCGCCCATGAACCCGGTGCACAAGTGCTCGGTGTGGTGAGGCCAATGCCCTTCCAGCAGGCTGGGACCCTCCATCCCCACCCCTGTGACACCCTGTGCCCACTCCCCAACTTCCCATCTCCCCTTCCTATTCTCCAGGTAAAGGGGGTGCCCTCGGGTGTCACAGGGGGTCACCCCAAAGGCAGGAACCTGCCATAGGGGTGTAGGCAGCAGAGACACTTGGGTTGGGCAACTGCCTCCTGCCCTTCCCCCTCCTACCCACTGCCCTGCACACTGAGGGGTCCTCATTCCCCACGGAGGAACAAGGGCATGCCCAGGCACACCTGTACCCCCTTTTCTGTCCATCCAGCCCAAACCATTCACCCAGCCCTACCACATCCATCCCAGTGTCAGTCAAAGCAGGGACAGGACTCCAGAGTTTCCATGGGGGTGCCCCATGGCAAAAGCCTCCCCTGCACAGTGCCCTCCCTGGCATTCCCCATGCCAGCCCCTTCCTGTCCATGCACCAGCCCTGCCAGGGTGGGGCACAGCCGCAGAACCAGGGCTGGGCAATGCCAGCCTGCCTGAGAGCATGGGCACACAGACATTGCTGTACTTTTCGCTGCTGTTTCTGGTCAATAAAGCACTGGATATACTGGATGGTTGCCAGGGGCCGTGGCCAGGGGATGGGAGCAGTGGGCAGCACCCCCAGCCCTGCCCACATGGCACAGGCACCCCCACTCCATGAACACACCATCCCACCAGTGTCACACCCCTTGTTTATTGAACACCCCACTGCCTGGATTCACTGTCCCCATGGCTGCTGCATCCAGGCCAGGGATGCTTCAGAAAGCTGTCATCTGCCCGCAGGTGCCACACTGTGGGGAAGGGAGGGGAACATGAATCTGTCCCGTGGGGGCCCCTAGGGACATGGGATCAGTGGAAGAGGGGTAGAAGGAGGGGAGAGAGGAGCAGGGCCAGGGGCGTGGCGCGGATGCCAGGGGCAGAGTTCCCTTGGCGGCAGTCAGTGTAGGGCTCGATGCAGGCGGCGTAGGCCATGACGTGGGCTACACAGGTCTGCTCCTGCACCCCGTGGAAGAGGTGGGCCATGGGACCCTTGGCCAGGATGGCCACATCCTCACCACCATGGCTCTCCGACTTGAGGGGCACGGCCGCCTGCTGCAGGTAATCGAACTGCACTGGGGAGCAGAGAGAAGGGGGTGAGAGGAGCAGCAATGGCCCCCAGCCCCACCCCATCACCCAGCCATGGTCCCTGTGGCCTTACTGGCTGTGTCTGGGTCCACGTTGGGTCGTATAGCGCCTGGGTATCCCGGCCCATTCCCGTAGAGGATGGATGTGTAATTCTTCTCGTCAATGGCTGTCTTGGGTGCCAGAGCTGGGGAAGGGGCAGTGGAGGGTCAGACAAGGAACACTCCTATCACCCCTCTGGCCACAGTCAGGGTGTCGCAGGGCTGGCAGAACCCAGAACAGGGCAGAGCCCCACCGAAGATGGAGGAACCACGCAGTGTGTAGCCACCAAAGGAGAACACGTGTGAGTGGTCAGCGGTGACAACAGTGAGGGTCTCAGCCTCGTCTGTCAGGGTGCCTGCCCGCTCGATGGCCCGGTCAAACTCCACCGCCTCCGTCAGTGCCTTTTGGGCTGCGCCTTCATGGTGGCCATGGTCGATTCTGCCACCTGCAGATGGGCACCCACGGTGGGCTGGGGACCGACAGCAGCACACCCAACTCCCACCCCCACCCTACACCCCCCTCTCACTGGCCCCACGGGCACGAGCTCCAACTTATCTTCCACAAAGAGGTAGAACCCTTTGGGGTTCCTGCTCAGGATGGTGATGGCTGCCTCCGTCATCTCACTGAGTGATGGGTCCAGGGTGGCGTTATGCACCAGTTCATACTTCATGTCCCCAGGTTCAAACAGACCTGTAAGGGGATGAGGTGGGGACAGCATCAGCACCTGAGTGTCCCAGAGCCTGTTGGGTCCTGGGACTGGGGTCATTTGTTACCCATCAAATATTTCACACTGGGGTTGGCCGCAGCAGCCAGCATCTCTGTCCTGTTCCAGACATAGCGGGCACCCTGTGGGCAAATCCCTCTGGGGGTTAGTGGGTGCCTGGCCCTGTGCCAGGGGCAGTGGGCAGAGGACCGTCCCTGAGGCGTCACTCACTGGCCGTGCCTCCAGCCACGTGTTGATGAGGTTTTTCCCATCCTCGCGTATCCCGTTCTGCCCGCTGTCAGCGGGGTACTCAGGGTCCGGTGTTCCCACAGGGCTCATGTATTTCCGACCACCACCCATGATCACCTGGAGGGGATGAGGTGGATGAAGCATTAGTGGGGTGCCCTGAGAGGGCTCTGTCCCTGCCCTCCTCCTCCCGTGCGCTCACATTGATGTCGACGTTGTGGACCAGCTGCCAGGCGATGTCCTTGCAGCCCTGCTGCCGCGCCTCCTGGGGCATGCTGGAGTCCGCGTACCAGTTCCGGTCCACCACGTGCGCATAGGTCCCCGAGGGTGACGCGTGCTGCACCCGCGACGTGGTCACGATACCCACTGACTTCCCTGCCAAACCCCACTCATCAAGCCCCACCGTGGGCAACACAGGATCCCCACCACCAAGCTATGGGATTCTCATGGGGGGAAAGCCCCCAGCGTGGCAGCCCTTGTCCCCACAGGGTCCCCCCAGCCCTGCATCCCTCATTACCAGCTTTGCGGGCTCGCTGCAGCACTGAGATCACCTCGTTGCCGGCCGTGGTGTTGCACTGCAAGTATCGGGCGGCCGCGCTCACCCCTATGGTCTTGTAGTTGCCCTTCACCCCGCAGAGATAGGCTGTGGCTGTCGACGCGCTGTCGGGGACGTGCCTGTCCACACTGTAGGTCTGCCGAGGATAGAGGGGCTCAGGGCAGGGGTCCCCAGTGGGGTGTCCCCCGAGCACCCCCTGCCATGCTCATTCACCCACCCATGGACACGTGCGGGATGGGGAGGGACCCCATGCACAACATGTATACAGCCCTGGGGTGCCGGCAGCCCCGTGCCTGGGATCACCATGGCCCCTTTCCAACATGCTGCAATTTACCTTAGAGAGAGCCACGTAGGGGAAAGCATCCAGGGCAAGAGGGGTCTCAGGGCCCAGCTTCCCCTGCAGCTGCGCCTTTAGGATGCGGGTGGCTGTGATGCTGGGGATCCCAAATCCTGGGCAGAGAGAGGGTCCTGGTCACCCTCTGGACCAGGTGCCCTCCAGACATCCCACTCAGCAGAGTACTGGCCATGTCAGCCTGCCTGCCAGGAGTGCCAGTGGGACTCACCATCCCCAAGAAAAAGGAGTAGGTTTTTAGCTTGGCTTATCCTGGGCTGGATTTTCAGGGAGGCTTCAATGGCTGCAGCTGCCTTCTTGTTCCAGAAGGATGGTTTCTCCTCCTCCGCTGGGACAGTGCAAACATCCATCAGTCCCAGCTCACCAGAGTCTGCCCCCCCAGGGAACCCCTGCAGGGTACCCACACCCCAGGGACACTTGTTCCCTGGGCACTCCCATGCTGGGGCCTCCTTTCACATGGACCAAGTGGTTCGGGGAGCTGTTTGGGATGGGGCGAGACCATGCAGGCTTGCACCGACTGCTGGACCCCAGGGTCCTGGGGCAGGGAACAAGGGGGACAGCAAAACTAGATACGATGGGACGGTTATCTGGCAAGTGGGATGGGGAAAATCCATGGTAGGGAGTGGTGATAGAGGATATAGGCACTTCCCCTAGACCAGCCCCCGGCACAAAAGCAAGCGAAAACCTGGGGGAAAATTGGTTCAAAAACCCCAGAAGAGCAGGGGTAACTAACCCCCATTAATCCTTGTTCAGCTGGGCAGCCTCAGCTTCCTTCCCCAATTCCTCCTTGTGGCCAGCCAGGCTGACACCCTGCTTCCCTGGACACCCACCACAGCCAGCCGGCCACCCATCCCCATGCTTGTCCCCACCTGGGATGATAGCGGTGCTGAACCCTGCGCAGAGGCAGAGGATGAGAGATGCCAGGAGCCGCATGTTGAGATCTGACAGGCCAACGCTGCTGGCAGTGTCTGTAAATACAGCAGGTCTGGGGAGGGACTTTGGACAGGGATCAGCCCTAGCAGGGTGTGTGCTCCAGCGCGTCTCTGCCGAGCAACTCGGACAAAGGCCGGGCTGATGGCACCTCCTCGGCACAACCTCCTGTGGCTGATGGGCACTGATGTGCTTGGGACACAGTCAGATGCAGGGAAAAGAGGATGTGCAGTACTGGCAGGAAATCTTGCCCTGGCCATGGTGTCACGGTGTGCATGGTGCCTGTCCCAGGGTGCCACAGGCAGCTCTGAGCATTGGACCCGGGATAACGGTGGGTATGGGGAGCACCTGGGGTCACTCCTGCACTGAGCACCCTGCTCTCTGCCCAGGCTTTCTTGAGGAATAAATCCAAGGATGCAGACTAAAACACTGCTCCTTGCTCGTGCCTGGACATGGAAGTACCAACCTTTGTGTACTGTTCCCCAACCAGGCAAAGCTGGGGAGGACACTGCCTCCCCTCACTCACATTTCAACATCTCCTTCACCCCAGTGCCTCCAGTGCTGGTCCCAGGGGAGAACCAGGAGCCACAGCTGACTGGGGATGCAGGCACGGAGCAGCACCTCAGGAGGGGACCACCACTGTGAACCTTTGCACGGCAGCTGGAGACAAACAACCTGTGCTTTATTGCATTGCTTGGTCCTGTCCACAGTGAGACTCTGCCAGAGCCTGTTAGCCCCTCACTATGAGGGCAGCCATGCAGAGGGCCAGGAGGGCGAGCAGGGGCTGTGGGGAGCACTGTGTGCCATGGGAGGCTCTGCGGGCTGCCCTGCATCCAGGCTCTGTGGCATAGGGCTCGAGGCAGGCAGCGTAGGCCATGGCATGGGCGATGTAGTGCTGCTCCTGCACCCCGTGGAAGAGGTGGGCCATGGGGCCCTGGGCCATCACCAACACGTCTTCCCCACTGTGAGTCTCTGTCTCCAGGGGCACAGCTGCCTGCTGTCTGTAATCCTTGTCCTCTGCAGGAGGAAGAAGAGAAATGAGGCTGGGAGTCTGGCTCCTTGACATGTCACAGGGATGGGGGGACCACTCCCTTCATTCCTGCATCAGTGAGATTTCTGCCCAAGTGACTTCTGAGCCTCACAGTGGCACCAGAACCTTGTGTGGCTCCTGTGTTCATGCCAGTGGGATGCTGTCCCCAGCAGACTCATTGGGAATCTGTCCCCAGCCACCCCATGGCTCTGCCACATCCCCAGCAGACCTGCGGCAGGGAGGCTGGCAGCTGGACGGGCCCCGTCACGGATGCTGTAGCCAGGACCATTGCCATAGAGGATGCTGGTGTAGTCTCGCTTGTCCTTGGCTTTCTTGGGGGCCAGCCCTGGCACAGGGAAAGACATTGTCACCCCCTATCCCAGCTGGATACCTCTCCCCAGCTCCCTGCCTGGGCAGGCTCAGCCTCCCGTGGAGCAGCAGGGTGAGGTGGAAAGAGGGATGCTCACTGCCCCTCTCCAGGACCCACCAAAGATGGAGTTGCCACGTGGTGTGCTGCCCCCAAAAGTGAAGACATGGGAGTGATCGGCTGTCACCACGGTCAGGGTGTCAGTGGGGGAGGTGAGCTCACCAGCCCGTGCCACTGCCCGGTCCAGCATCACGGCCTCCATCAGCGCCTGCTTGGCCCGACCACTGTGGTGGCCATGGTCAATTCTGCCACCTGCAAGGGGAATGTGGCTGTCACCCTCTCCCTGGTCCCCTTGGATGGCCACCTGCTCCCAGGACCCACATCCCACCTCAGCCCCAGCCACACTGCCCTCCTGGAGCTACTCATCTTCCACAAAGAGGAAGAAGCCATTGGGGTTCCTGCGCAGGATGCGGATGGCCTTTTCCGTCATCTCCACGATGGAGGGGTCTGTGGATGTGTTGCGGTTCAGCTCATACTTCATGTCCTTGGGCTCAAAGAGGCCTGGGGAAGGAGGGTGAGGGGGTCCATGCTGGGGCTAGTTTGTGCCCCTGCTGACCCCTCCAGAGAGGGGAGGAGGAGGAAGTATTGCCATTGGGGCAGGCAGTAATGCTCCTACCCATAAGGTGGCTCACAGAGTCATCTTTGACCGCATCCAGGCCCTTCTTGTCCCAGACGTAGCGGGCACCCTGCCAGCGAGAGCAGAGCCAGTGCCAATGGCACAGACCCTGTGCCAGGAGTCACGTTTCCTCTTCCCCGGCACACTACCTGCTTGGCACTCAGCCACTCCGCAATCAAGTCCCGGCCGTCCTTCCTGGTGCCATTTTGATCCGGATCCTCTGGGTACTCGGGGTCCGGAGTCCGCTTGGGGGTCATGTACATCCTCCCACCGCCCAGGATCACCTGCCATGGGAGCTCAGCAGACCCTGCCAGCGTTCCTGGTGCCCCCTCCCTCCCGCTCCCGCTCCCCAGCTCACGTTGATGTCAGTGTTGTGTATCAGCTGGTGGGCGATGTCCTTGCAGCCGTCCCGCAGGGCCTCCTTGGGCATGTTGGCGTCAGCGTACCAGCTCCGGCTGGCCGAGTGCGCGTAGGCTGCCCCGGGGGACGCGTGCTGCACCCGCGTGGTCGTCACGATGCCCACAGACTTGCCTGCAGCGTGGGCAAGGGTTTACAGGGAGTCCATCCAGCCCTGCACGGCACTGGATGGCCATGCCCGGCTTTCCGGCAGGGTTTCCTGCTGCCCCGTACCTGCCAGCCTGGCCCGGTGCAGGACAGAGTCCACCTCATTGCCAAAGGTGGTGTGGCATTTTCCATAGACGGCTGCCCCGCTCAGTCCCAGAGTCTTGGCGTTGGCCTTCACCCCACACAGGTAGGCGGTGCCCGTGCCAGCGCTGTCGGGCACCTGGCGGTCAATGGTGTAGGTCTGGAAGCAAGATGGGTGCAGTGGGGCTCCAAGCAGGGGCAGCAGGAGTGTCCCCCCAGCACTGCCCCACTCACCTTGGCCAGGGCTACGTGGGGAAAGGTCTCCATGGCCAAGATGCTCTCCTCGCCTGAGCCACCGGCCAGCTGCCCCTTGTAGATCCGAGCTGCTGACACGGTGGACACCCCCATGCCTGTGGACATGTCTGAGTCACCGGGTGGCAGGGGGCCGGGACTAGAGACAGCCCTGCCCTCCCCAGGCACTGCCCGAGGGCTCGTCCCAGCCCCAACTCCTCATCAGCCCTGTCCCCTGGCTGCTGGGGAGCTGCAGGGCCTGGCAGTGACCCGGGGCACTCACCATCACCCATAAAGAGGATGATGTTCTTGGCCCGCTGTGCTGCTGGGTGCAGGGCCAGGGCCAATTCCAGCCTCCTCCTGGCACCTCTATTCCAGTAGCCCGGGGTCTTCTCAGCATCTGGAGGTGAGAGCAGAGCTGGGTGCTCCAGGTGCACCCCAAGGGGTCCAGCATGGCCATCTGTACCCGAATGAGGTGAATTTAGCTGCTATAAGCCCCTCCCACTGGAGGTCCAGGAAACGCCTGGAGATCAGCACTGCTCAGAAACCACCTGCAAAAGGGAAACTGAGGCACAGTTTGTCAGGGAAGTCCCTTGTGCCTCTTGGCAGAGTGGATGAGGATCCTGAGGATCAGCCACAGCAATCCCACAGCTGGGTAACCACGGCTGGCTGTGGCTACTGGGCCACTTTATCCGAAGTCAGGGATGGGCTGGGAGCAGCAGGGATGGGCGGGGGGAGCAGGGCCTACTCTGGGGGCAGGGGGCTGAGACCAACCCATTCAAAGGTTGTGGTCTCAGAACACCCTGAGGTGGCTGCGAGGGTTCCCGTTTGCTGGCATCCCACGGGGAGGTGACATGGTCCCTGGAGAAGCCCAAGGAAGTGACACCAGCCCCAGCATCCCCCACCAGAGGCTCTTACCCCACTGTCCCGCACGTCCCCTGTCACCAGAGGCTGCAGCGGCGAGCTGGGCGAGGAAGCAGAGGAGAAGGCAGGTTCCAGGGGAAAGCGGCCGTCCCATGCTGCCCACCCCGGCTCCCTCCTGGAATGCTGCCTTGGTCCAGGGCGAGGGCACCGCCCTTTATGGCTCTTCCCTGTCCCGTGAGACGATGGGCTGATAACATTCACGGACTATCTCCCAGCCCTCCCAGGGCCCTCCCAATGCCCTCGCCCCTCCCTGAGGCCATCCCTGCCCCCCAGCAGCAAGGCAGGACCTCCAGCCTGTCCCTGAGGACCAGGGCACCTCTGGGCCCCAGCTCCCATGGGGGTGGATGCCTGCGGGACCCCGGGGAGCAGGAAGGAGAGCGCAGGGCAAAGGGCTGTTTTTGCAGACAGGCTGAGCTGGGCCAGGCTGGATTTGCCTGGTTTCCCCTGAGACAAACTCGAGGAGGGGGACACCAGGCTGAGGGGTAGGGGATGGACATCTTGGCTTTGGTGTCAGTGTCCTCTGGTCCCCTCTCCCGGCAGTCACATGCTGCCCATCAGCTCCTGGGACAGCTGGTGTCTGACATACTGCCCTGGGGCAGCCCATGCCAGCACATCTGCACAGTGGGTACCTGCTGTGCGCAGGGAACAGCCCCATGTCACCAGCACCAGGTGACATCTGTCCGTGATTGTACCAGGCCATCTGGAAGTGCAGGAGCACAAGTCCTGGGGACTACAGGTGGCCTTGATGGCTTCACCAGCTCCTAGGAAGTGTGCTGTACCCAGCCCTGATCCCCCATCCTGATCCAGGCAGTCGGGGCTTGGCCAGTTCCTGGCTCCTGCAGAGGGCTGATGTGCTGGTGCCAGGGCCATGGCTGTCACCACTGATGGGCAGAGTGACGCAGGGCTCCCTCTCTGCCTGGCACAATGGATTCATTCCTTCTTGCCAGACATCAATCCCTGCACCAGCCACTGCTTGTGATGCCACGGAGGCTGACAGAGCAGACTGCACCAACACATCCTCACAGTGTGGGTGGGGGACATGGGGACAGAGAGCAGGCAGAGGTGGCTGGAGATGGCAGAGATCAATTGGTCAGTGAGGTGCTGGATCCAAGGACATGGTGCCATAAGGTCCCTCAGCAGAGTTAGGAAGAAGGCCAAGGTGTGAGGGACTGGATCAGACACACAGGGACTCCTGGTGAAGTCAGAGGGACTGAGGGAGTACCTGCTGGACCAGGAGCTGCCCTGATCTCACATCTTCTGGCCAAGAATATCTGGAACAGGCAGGGTAAGGCAGGGGGCTCCCCAGAGAGGAGTTACTGTTGGGATCCCCCAGCTGGGGGAACATGGAGGGCACAAAATAAAACCTGCACAAGCTCCACACACAGCTGCTGACCCGGCTTTTATTACATGACACAACCCTGCAAGAAACCCTCCTGCATGGTCCCCTGCATCCCACTGCATCCACATCCCACCTGGGATGCTGGAGCCAGCCCCTCTCTGCTCCTGGGGAACACATAACCCCTCTCAGCCCTCACCACGGGCACTGAAGCTGGAGATGGACACCACTGCCTTATAAACAAACATTAAGAAAGCATCATGCTAAAAATACCCGAGAGTAGATATGTTCTGCCTGAGGCAGGCTCAAGCCCTGAGCCCTGCTCCCAGGTGGAGTTAAAATCCAAACCAGAAATAAAACCACAATGGTTTTAAAACTCAAAAAACCCCAAAGTCCTTGTGGGTCCCTTCTGTCTCCAGCAGGTGCTGGAGCGGGGCCTGGGAGGTGAGGGAGCAGCAGCAGGGAGCCCACAGAGCCAGGGCGCTCACTTGTCCAAGCTTGGCCTCTTGAGCAGGGCACTGTACTTGAGGGGGCCACCATCCGCCGTCAGCACCACCTCCACCAGCGTGAAAATGGTGATCACCTTCATCAAGGGAGAGAAAGAGAGAAAAGAGGGTTTTCAGGCAGTTTGGAATCACACCAGATTTGCTTAGAGCTGTGCTGGCTTTTGCTGTCTCCATCAGTGTACCCATGAGGAACCAAGGAATGGTGCAGGATGGATTCAGATAGCTCTGCTGGGGTCTAGGGTGCTCCTGGGGCCAGAGGTAGCATCCTCAAGGGCAAAACATGGGTTCTGACATCAACCAGGGCACTCAAACCAACCTGAATGAGCCTCCCGAAACATCCTCACTTATCCCAGCCTGATCACACCCCACTCTTGCTCTCCACACAGTCTGGGAAGAACTGTGGGCATTTGTGCCCTTGGCTTTGGGTCCCAACCTCCCCTCAAGGCCACCCCTGCCTTCCCTCTCCAGCCGCAGAACCACGTCATCCCTCAGTGGAGCTTGGCCAAGAGCCAACCTTGAGCTGCAGCGAGAAGGGTTTTCCACATGACGCTGAGCATTTAATCAGCATCCCACAAGGAGGGAACAATCTGCCTGTGCTGCCACAGTGAGAGGACACCCAGGAAGGGAGCACAGCAGATAAGAGAGATGCAAGGGAACAAAGACCTCAGAAAATCAATCCCTCCTGTTCAGGAACTGCACTGCTGCTGCCACCTCCCTGTTCCTCTGACCCCAGCTCTTCCTGTGATTGTATGGATCAGAAGTGTAAAGTATTGATCTGGTTTGTCCTTGAGGCACAGTTAAGGGGCTGGCTGGGACATGGGGAAGGGCTGCCCTGGGGTCATGCACAGGCATCTGGGGACATTGCTGGAGCCTGTCCCCAAGTCCTATGCTGTAGCAGAGCTCGCTGGGGCCATCTGCTCAGGGCTGGCCCCAAGAGAAGCAGGCACAGAGCTATCAGCATAACCTTGTCCAACCCTTCCCAGCTCATCCAGCACCGGCTGCTCCAGATTAATCATTCAGAACAGCAAAATCTCATTGAGACTTAAATGTACCAAAGTGGCCAGAGAGGAGCAACCTGCAGGAAAATCCTATCACAGCTGGCTGCCAGAGAGCTGTGGGCTACTGAGCACTAGCCCCTGCCTGCCCCAGCTGGCTGCAGTGCAGGGGGTGGTGCTCATGGGGAAGCCCCACACACAGGGGAGTCAAAGGGGGAGTATCAAGATTCTCCCTTGCAATCCTGCCTTATCCCTTTGCTGAACTGCCATGAAACAGCACAATTTCACATCAAATGCCCTGAGTCTTACATCCACTTCTTACTCCACCTCTGAATAATGTCCACCAAGGCCCTGGTCATCTCCTGAAGATCAGCAAGAAATGAGGGCAACATCTCTCCTCTGTGGCAGGGCCAAACAGCCCAGACCCTGGCACAGCTCCTCTCTGACAGCCTTCCCTCATGCTCCCACTGCCTGGCCAGGCTCAGCTAAACCAGGAAGCAGAGGCCAAGTGCTGGGGCCAGGTAGGGAGCTGGGTGCTGGGTACTGTGAGGTGTCCAGATGACATCTACCAGAGTTCAGCATGGCTCACAGGAATCTGGCTCATCCCAGGGCTGGAGATTTATAAACTCAGGGATCTACTGGCTCAGAGGATAGCTCAGAGCCTGATCCTATGGGAGAGCTCCAGTGTTTTCTTAGGAGGTGTGGAAGGTTTGTGGAGGAGTTTCCTCTACCAACTGTTTGCTTAACCAAAATGGGCCCTGCTCATGCTGTGGCATCATTTTTCATCAGCTCCCTGCTAGAGTGTAAGTGATCCCTGCTCCTGTAGGAAAGGGGGAACTGAGGCCACTCCACGCTGCATCCACAGGACTTCTCTGAGCCAAGCTGAGAGAGGAAAGCTCAGCTTCAAAGGGAGGGAGGTCTGCAGAAATATTTGCAGGGCCAGAGCCAACTCAGATCACAACATCCACCCTGGGAAGGGAAGGACTCTCCAGCACATGCATCCACCAGCTGGGAGGGTCAGCCCACTCTGTGTCAGGATCCCTCAGTGGGCAAGGATGGGATGTGCTGGGCTTGGATGGAACTGGGGCTCAAGTGCAGAGCTCCTGGAGGGGTGCAGGGAGAGGCTGGGATTCAGCCCTTCAGGCAGGGATCACAGCAGTCAACACAGCTGGGGTTTTATAGCCATGCCAGACAAAAGCTGGCAAAGAAGCACCACTTAATCAAGCCAGACAAATGCGATTGCTCCCTTTGATTGAGTTACCAAGTTAATAGATGACAGGCACACAAGAGAGAGATTTCTAGATGCTGTTAAACCATTTGACACTGCATCTCAGGAAGTCTGATTTTAAAAATTTCTCCTAATTGAGGCTCAGCCCTGTCACAGGGATGAAAAGCCCAAGAAAAAGCCATGTCAGGGGCAAAGAATGTCAGGATGGGGGGAAGGGTCTAGACAGGAGCTGCCTTAGGCCTGATCTTAACATCTTAATTGATGATCTGGAAGGAGGAAGTAAACAGCATGTTAATTCAATTCCTGGAGGAAACTGAATTGGGAGACAGGGCACACAGCAGGCAGGGCAGAGACCAAAGGCTGTGGAGGGGTCAGACTGTGAGGGCAGTAATAGGACTGGGCTGCATGGCAGAGGAGGCTGAGGCTGAATGGGCTCACTGGGAAAGGGACACAGAGGGACAGCAGGACCTGACAACCTGCAAGGCAAGTCCTGCCTCCCAGACCTATCCCTGCAGACATCACAGGATCCATATGTTGCCTGGAGTCTCCATGCCAGCCCCATGGTGTTGTGAGCCTGTCCCATGCGGTGGGGGTCTTACCTGGGGCACAGATTCCTCCTCCAGCTCCTCTGGCTCCCACAGGAGTGTCAGCTCCGGCTTCTTTCCTGCCTTCTGGAAGTGGAAGTCCACCAAGGGCAGCGCCTGGAGGCAGGGAGAGTGTTGGGAACATGCCCCCACAGCTCTCCTCCACCTTGCCTGTGGATGGGGCTGAGGCTGCTTTTGCCCAGCACGCTGCCTCTGCAGCTCTTTAACAACTGGGATGCAGCAGCGTGTGCCTGAGCCTAGCGTGTAAATCAGGGGCTGCTGTGATACACCACCAGCCCATATATCATGCTCTATGTCCTGTTTAAAGATGTCATTGCCAGCCATATAACCAGGTTATTAAGAGAGGATGCTGTCACCAGCTGCAGGTGCTGGCCCACAGCGCTGCTGTCACAGCCCCAGATAAACCGTCTGATTAAATGAAATGAAAACCAGCCTCGCTCCCTGTCCTCACTTCAGATCCATGCTTATCTCTGTTCCCCTGAGTCTGGATTTATTCCCTTTTACCTAGGCTACATCATCCCCAGCACGTCACAGGGAGAAGCTGGTCCTTAGAGACTGGGCTGATCCAGACCCCCCAGTCCCGTGTGCCTGCCTGGGCTGAGAGATGGAAGGCAAACTGCAGGAAGCTTCCCTCCCCGCTGGCCAGCCCAGCTGGGGCACAGCTCTGCCTGTTGCAGAGCTGGCACCAAAGGGCACCGTGACAGCCACTGCCTGCAGTGATGCCAGGCTGCTCTGGTGAGGCAGTGTTGGCACTGTCTCACACTGGTGAGGTACTTACATTGCAGTAAATGCGCTTCTGGACTCCAAACTTCAGCACCAGGACATCAAAGGCCTTGCTCAGGACACCCATCACCATGGCTTCTGACTCCAGAGGACCACATTCCTGACAAGAGACAAGGCTGTCACTACACAGTAGATCTCAAGGGGAAACAGTGTCTCCAGGTCCTGGAATCCAGCAGTGGTGGTTGCTGAGTGTGTCCTCTCACTGACCTTTCCTAAAGCCAAGTGGGCAGACACAGCCCCCTGCTCAGTAGCATCCAGGCTGGGCCTTCACAGGGAAATCCAGAGATGCTTTGGGAGAAGACAGCCTTGGGCCTTACCCTGACAAAGATGGAGAAGAAGAGGTCAGCACTGAGCTCCTGCACCCTCTTGGAAGCCATCTTCCGGTCATTGCAGTGATCTGCCTGTTTCTGGATGGCCTCTTTCTCCATCTTGATGGGGGATCTGGCACCTGCAAAGGGGACAAGTGACAATAACATGCCCATGCTCCCTCCTGCTACAGAGCCATGCCATGGCCCCTGTCTCCCAGTGGCCAGCCCTTGCAGGTGAGCAGCACCCACCGAGCGAGGCGGAGAGCAGGCGGTGCACGATGATGTCGGCGTAGCGGCGGATGGGAGAGGTGAAGTGAGTGTAGAACGGCACGTTCAGGGCATAGTGGTGAAAGAGGGTCTCATCATCCAGGACGCCGGTGCAGAAGTAGAGAGCCATCTGAAAGGGGGGAGAAACGAGGGAAGGGTGTGAGCAAGGCTGCTGCCATGAGGCTGGAGGGGTCTGGCTCTGTGACACACAGTGCTAGCAGACAATGGCTTTTCTGGACATCCTGTCTGCTGGTGGTCCTTCACCTGCTGCTCAGTTTGGGCTGCACAGGCACTGCAGAAACCAAGCACAGAATAAAAGGGGCAAAACCACTGTAGAGAGCTGCTGGCTGCCAGCTGTCCCTGCCTGGCCCCAAGGACAGCATCAACTTTCACATCATCCATGGGTCTAAAGAAGCTTCCTGCTTCTGCTAAGGCCCTGGGGCTCATCTGCCATTCTCCCATCTTCCAGGGGAGAGCCCAGCTTGTTCTGTGCCCACCTCAGATGCTTTCTCACCAAGGGACCTCGCAGAGCTGCTCCCATGCTGGCTCTTTGGGGTCTTCTGGGTCTGGCTGCAGGCTTTAAACACCCATTGTGCCTGCTTGCAGAACACTGAGGGCAGGTATGAGTGGCTTCCAAGGAGGAGAGACAGCCCTGCTGAGATCCCTGCTGCTCCATCCCATCGTGACAGCTGAGGAGCTGAGTGGCTGAACTGCCCATCTAAACCAACACCGGGGCAACAGCGGCACCACTGCTCAGCAGCCTCTTCAACAGGAACCTCTCCTGTGTCACCCCTGTTATCCCACAGGTTACAGCTTTTATTTTTACATCTGTGAAACACCAGCTCTTGGGGCTGGGAAAACACTGGGGGCTGGGCCCAGGCAGGGAGGGGAGGCTGTGCAGGTCAGGGGGGTGGCGGCGGGGTCACGGCACAGTGGCGATTGAATGAACCCATTTAAAAATAAGAGCAAGTGATTTAAAAAAAACAGGAGTAGCCAGCTCTGATTACAGAGCCGTCCTGGGATCCTTGGTTTGGGCAGCTGTATCCTCTGCTCTCCAGGCCAGTGGCGCAGCCAGCTCCTGCTGAGCAGCAACACACTGATCCGGGCAAGTAAATAGAGCAGGTTAAAAAAAGCAGCATCAATCCCAGCCTTATTATGAGACCCAAGAGCTGGGATAGGAGCTGTGGTGGCTGCCAATTTCCACAACCTAGAATTAAATTGTTTCTGATGGACTCCAAAAAGTACAGTCTCCACTCAATTAGCTCGGCTCCCACCGAATGAGGCTGAGCAGGGAGACACACCAAGCTCCAGAGGCTGCTGAGGGAGTGGATAAGTGCCCTTGTGCTGACAGACAGCATGGAATCACAGGGAGCTTCCAGGCACTTGTGCCAGGCTTCTGGGCAGAAGGCAGGAAGGTCCCTGCAATGCCAGGCACAAAGAAAGCTGAGCACCACTCAAAATCTCTCTTCTGAGAAAGACTTTAGGAAGGGCCCATCCCTGACCTATGCCCAGCAGTGTTGCAAGTTATACCCCACATTGCTGGAAGTTAGAAAAGATGCTGAAGGTCCTGTGCTGCTTGCTGTTGTCTGGGACACTTTGCCTTGATTGATATGCTGGCCACTGTGAGATCCAGCATCATTTTGGACACCCTTTTGGCAGTCCATGACCCTCACTGACATTTGCAGCAGCTTGAGTATCACTGCAAAAATACTCCCCTAGGCCATGGCAGGGTTACATCCTGCAGGGAGCCCAGTCTGATATGTATCTGACACCCATCCTCACCACCCTGACAACACAACACAGTGACATCAGCCTGGCATGAAGCAGATGTTTTCTCATTAACAGATTTGACTCACAAGAGGTCTCAAATCCCCAGAGTTTGTTGCAATCCCTGGAGAACTGGAAATAAATCAGCCCCAGCCAACCAGGGGCAGCTTTTTTTTCATGGACAGATTGAATCCCTGAGTGACTGAGCCCCTGAAAAATGGTGTGTCGCTGCTCCTTCATCTGTTACAAGGCTCCTGGCATACCAAGCCAGGCATTCCCTCAGGCACACACATTACCAGTTGTTTCCCACCTCCCTCCTCCTCCAAGAGGCTGATGTCTTGACTACCAGCATGCAGTGGAGAAAGAAGACACAGGCTTGGCACGACCAGGGGTTAAACCTGTGGACAGGTTGTTTAAGCTGATTTAGCTGCAGCCTTGTCCCTGAAACATCAGCTTTATCACTGGGAGCTGTGACGTGCACAGGGATACAGGTGACTCAGTGCCCCGAGCAGACGTTCTCGCTGCACCATCTGTCAGAGCAATGGCTCAGCCCTGGCCACCAGCCTGGGCCCCTCAGTGGCTGTGCTCTGCAGCTGCCAACACTAAAATGTGTCCTCTCCCTTGTGAGGGACAGCAACATCCAGCAGGATGGGGCTGATTCTTCCATCTGCTCTCATGCTGGAGGCAGACAGCAAAAAAATACTCCTTGCAGGGAAAGCTCCTTCCTCCTGGAAGCTGTTTGCCCCTTTCCAAGGTGTTTTGCCTATAATGGGAGTGTGCCAGGCAGCAGGTTTGCCACGTATGAGTGGACTGTGCAGCACACCTGAACACACAGGCACCTTTGTCTTCTGACAATGGAATGAGACCAGCTCCTGCCAAAATCATGTCTCATGGAATTACCTCCTTTAAAAGTGCTTTTTTCTCTCTCTGATATCTACTCTGCAGAAGACTTCATCCTCAAAACCTTGATAGCTCTTTCATGTAATGAAGTAATGTATTCACAAGGCTAAATCTTAATGAGAGCCACTGTGTGGTGTCTGAAAGCACTCCCACCACTTCTCCAACCACAGTCTCAGGACACCACAACAACAAGATCTCAGCAAGTCAGTGGGACCCCAAAAGCCCATCTCCTCCTTGGTGCCACTGCAGAACTTTCTCCTTGCTCATCCATCCTGGCCAGCAGCCAGGCTTGCTCCATGTGCTGTTACTGACAAAGCCAGGCTTGTGCTACAGGCAGCAGGAACAGAGAGGGACTCAAAAGAAGTTGTGTCACCAGTGCACCTTACACCTTACAAGGAGGACGTGACAGAAGGGACCAGGGTAACCCAAAGCAAGATGTGGGATCTTCCAGCTCCAGAGGACACTCCCTGCTCTTTACAAAGCAGCCTCCTGAGCTGGACACACATGATAGGCTGATTTACTAAATGGCCTCATACCCCAGTTCCAGTTACAAACAAGCATTAAGACCTAGAAAGACAGCAGGACTTCAGGCAACTGCTAATGAGTAAATGAAGCAAATAAGCTAATTAGAAGAGTGACAGTCAAATGAGTGATTTGGGAAGATGATTCATTCCTGCAGTGATAAGCAGGCCACAGCAGAGCGATCATTTCAGGAGCGTGCCCCTTCTCCCCATGGAGTAGGACTTTCCTCAGAAGAGGTTGTGCCATGCCCAGCTGCAAATGCAGCTGATGCCTCACAAAAACCTTTTATGATGGTGATAAACACCCAAATAAAGTGTCCTGAGCTACAGATGCACCAAACATGACAACTGGTGTGAGCAGTGCAAGCCTCCATTGCAGTGACTGTCAAAGAAAGACACCTGGGCTGGAGGGAGACTGAAGGGTTTCCAGAATTTTCCCTCTTCCAAGAGCAGGTACCAGACTGTATTTATGGTCAGTTTCACACCCCTACTCTTAATTCATTCTTTGGACCATTTGAGATACCACAATGTGAAGAAATGGCACAAAATGAACCATGGAGCTCACCACCAGCTGTTCACAGGGCTGGGTGCTTGTGAGTTTGCTAACAGCCCTCATGCAACTTCAAGGGTGCACTATCCCAACCAATAATAACAGGGACACTGAGGACAGTGAGGAGAGACTCAGCCTGACCTTGCCATCCAGTGAAGCTTTGTTACTCAAGGGATACTCCCACTGCCAGCTGCACAGGGCTGGAGGCACTGGAGGAAGCTGCTGGCAGCCCTGGAACACCATGTTCGGTATTCATTCACTCCCTCTGTGTGCAACAACCAGCTTGATAATGCAGAAGGGGTGAGGATTGAAGATGGAGCCACAGCAGAAAGCTACAAGCAGACATACACACAGCACAGTGCTGTTCTCACCTGCATGGGCCTGGAGAACATGTAGGTCAGCACTTCTTTCCTTGCTCTGGAATATTTGTCAGCACCAAATGTTTCACTTAAGCTTTTCTGGAGGAGAGAGGAAAAAGCATTCAGTGTTGGCATGTTATGGTGGTAAAGGGACCCAGGCAGACCTTAGTGGTGCTAACAGTAGCTTGTCAAAGCCAAATTTCCCTTTTTCCCTAAAATCCCCTTGTAAGTCAAAAGGTGCATGTTAAACTGGGCTTTGCTGTGGTCCCAGCAGCCCCAGTAGGACTGCATACATGGTCCTGAGCGCTGTCTCTCCTCCTGGGGTCAGTGGCAGAGAGCACCCAGGGCAGGGGACTGCTGGCTCTGTCCTCAATTGTACAGTGTGTGAGAGAGAGCCTGTAAACCCTCTCTGTAACTGTGTCTGGCTCCCATCCAGCTCCTGAGAGCTTCAGCACATGGACTAATGGGACTCTGGGGAGACATGGATATGGGAAGTCACTGCCTGGGGGTAGCAGTGAGGAAGGGCTGGAGAGTTCAAAGTGCAGGAGAGGAGCTGAGTGAGCAGCCCTGCATCTGCTGACATAGGCTGGGCACAGCCAGCAAGCGGGAAAAGCAGCCCCAGCTGATGGAGGGGCATGAGGGAGGCCAGCAGGGATGGGATTAACAGAGGATTATCCACAGTCCAGTTGCGGTGAGTAAAGAAAATCCTGGAACCTACGCTGTGCTGTTCAGCTGGAGTTCAGCCCCAGGACATGCTCAGCAGAGGAGTGCTTGGATACTTCTTGCACTGCTGCATCTGACCTTTCCCAGCACTGCTCTCCAGTCCTTCCCAGTCACCCCATTCCCCACCCTGCCCTCCCTGAGACATGCAGCAGCCCAGACAGAAACAGCCCCTTGCACAGCTGCTTTCTTTGTGGTGTGGAGCAACCCAAATCCTGCCCAGGATCTGCTCAGTGAAGGAAATCTGGGTGTCTCAGTGAGTGCTCCTGCACTGAAACATTTTTCCCATTGCAGGGAGGGTAGTGCAGGGGTCACTTGCAAGGTCCTTCCCACCCTGCTCTAACCTCTGTGCACAACATGGCTGACCAGGACAGGTTGGGCCACCCCTGCCCAGCACTAATGGCATCAGTAGTGAGGGAGGGAGGTGTTTTGTTTTGGCATGGCATAGTTGTCAGCTCTGCTTGGGCAGAGAGGGACAGGGGATAAAGCACACAGTGCCACAAACATGCCATCACGTAGCTGCCCACCCTCGGCCCCCATGGCCCTGCCAGGCCAGAGCACTCACATGCAGGCTCCCTGCGCTGCTGAAGTCGATGTCAAGGCCAACTTGGTTGCAAAAGTCCATGAGGTCTTTCAGCAGCTTGGTTTGGGGCTGGGGGTGGCGGCGGAGGAAGGCCTGCTCGGGGAAGGAGCGGTAGATCTGATGGGCCACGGCCATGTTCGCCAGCAGCATGAACTCTTCAACCAGCCTGCGGCACGAGAAAAACAACCCCAGGCCCCAATTAGACAGGGGAGACCCCTGGGAAGCCAAGCCAGTCCACAGTGATGGGAACTAATATGACACAGGGGGACAGGGGAGCAGCTTGTAGTTGCTGTCATAAGCACAGATTAGATGTAAGACTGCAGCAAATCCCCCCAAATTCTCACTTTCTAGCAGAGGTTTCCCCAGGGACTCAGAGTAAGCTGTCCTGCTGGTGCAGACAAGCAGAAGTCAATGATAAATTGACAGCTTAAATGAGGATAAAATAATCTCCCTCTAGGTCATTTTATCTCCTGAAACGCTTGACAAGCAAAACAAACGCCATGCAAAAGATAGCACGGAAAACAAACACACATCTCTGTCTTCCTGGGCCAGAGCAAACAGCGTCTCGCTCGCTCCCCCATCCTGAGCTCGACATGTGTGGTCAGGCCCCAGCACCGAGCCCTGCCCCACGCCAGCTCCCAGCCACAGCACAACACAGCACTGTCCCTGGGCAGGACAAGCCACCAGTGCTGCTCCAGCAGGGCTGCCTTTGGCATCCAGGACATGCAGGGACTCCACAGGCTCCTCCATACAACCAGCAAAGTGCTGGGGTTTTCCAGGCTGGGGTGAGCCCCTCAGTTTCCATCTCTGAATGTACATTCATTGAATGGAAACCTCTGGGGTTACACAGTGCTCAGGAAAGCAATCCCAGCACTAAGAGATAATCTTTGGTGTGTGTATGGGTTGTGCTACCAATGGCAGGGCTGTGCCACAGGGGACTTGTTTAACTGGGCCTGATAAGCAAGAGATGTGCTTAACTGGGCTTCCTGCTATTGCCTGCATGTATTCCCAGGACTCCCAACTGGTGCTAATTGCCAAAAAAGATAATAGATTTACAGAAGTAACCTCATCCTCCCAGCAATGCCTGAGTGAGCTATTGCTGATTATGTCAGCTCAGCCTTGTTACTCTTGCAGTCAAAGCAGGGATTTTGCAGGGCTGGCTGGGGGAGCAGGGCTGCAGCCAGTGTTCCTGCAGCTCCCAGCCCTGGCCACTGCTGGGAACACTGGCCAGGTGAGATGTGCAGGGCACTGCACTCCTGGGGTGCTCTGACTGCAGTGATACATTCCCAGCCTGGGAGTACTTGCCAAGAACTCGAAAGAGAATGGAAATAAAGACATGCCTGGAGGAGGAATAAGCACCTGACAGTGATCATCATCAGCAGAATTATTAGTCTTTAATGGAAAGGAGCTCCATTATTAAAAGCCCTGTGGATTCTCAGACGGTTTTGTGTCAGAGGCCAACACTTCAGGCCCCACAGAGAGGGCAGGTGGGACATCCTGGCCCAGGGGCACTGTGGGTGGGGCAGGGCAGGAGAAGGACGGTCTAAATGGGAATGGGCTGCCTGTCCTGTCCCTGGAACAGCCCCTGGGGACATGCCGAAGGCCAAGGGCTGGGTCGTGGGTGGGCACTGCCCTGTGACCCGAGCAGGATCAGGACACGCTCCTGAGGGGCCACTTCCAAGAGGGCTGAGCCAGGCTCTTGCTGCTCCTGTGCAGCAGAACCGGCAGATGGCAACCTCGGTCCCTCTATGGCCACCGGCTCCAGGGGGTGCAGGACACTGTGGCCCGGGGTGTGGGACAGCATGGCCGGGGGCACTGGGCACCCCGGCTGTGGGACAGCCAGCAGTTTATGGCATGGCCATCCCCATCTCCTGAGAGTGGGTGCATGCCATTCTTACCGAGAGGCACGTGGGGAACAGTGGCCTGAGGACAGTGAGAGGCTGTGCCAGCCCATGCTCACACCTGGGAAGCCCTTTCTGCCCAAGCCAGGTCACAGCGAGGCACAGAAAACAGGGCAGACTGCAAAAGGCAGCACCTCTCCTTCCCATGGGCTTTGGTGCAAGGAAAGAGGGAGGCATTTCCAGCATTAGCCTCAGATAGACAGATGCATGCTTGGGCAAAGGTTGGCCATGGAGTTTCCCCTGCATCTCCCTTGAACTGTGGCCTCTATGGAAGGAGCAAGCCTATTTTTAAGGACAAAGCAATAAACACCTGTGAACAAAATCTCCTCCTTGTCACAGGCAACACGTGCTCATTGCACGTTCCAGAGATGAACACTATAAGCAAATGCTTCAGCACACTGCCATTCCTGTTCCTGTTGAGCACTGGAGTGTAAACTCCTCATCTCTCAATCTACAGTGACACTTTTGGCTGGATGCAATTTCCACCTGATTATTAAGTTCTGCATTTTGTTTTACCATTCTGTGGCTTGGGCTTTTACAGTTTCCTGGAGATATCCTCATTCTGATGTTGTAGGTACTGAATGGAAGCTCATACCTGAGCATCCTCCTGCCAGGGATGCTTTTATTCTTGAAGTAAAACTTACAGCACATACTACCCACTTTGCTCTGCAAAATCCCATCCTGGGAAGCACCCAGGAGCTTTGCACCCATGACAGGGTGTGCAGGATGAGACCATGGATATTCAGAATTGAAAAGCTACTCCTGCTCTCTCATCCAAAGGCAGAGGCAGGCTCTGGGAGATGCATCTGCAGTTTGGGCTTTCAAGGATCAGGTAACACAGATAAGGTTGGACACTGTCCTGTATCTGGGAAAAGAAGCCCCAGGATCTGAGGGGTTGGTTTGTGTCAGCTCAGGGTAACAAAACAGAATGCCCTGGGAAGGCTGCAATGCCCTGTGGGATGATGTCAAAACCCCTTGCAGGGACAGAGGGTCCTTCCCAGCTCTGGATCACTGGGGGATAGAGCTGCTCCCCAAATGCACTCTGCTCCAGTAGTCCTGCAAGCTTGAAAGGGGGGAAGAAGAATGTGGGGCTGCTGTATAAGTCCTAGTCAGATTTGTTCTAAACATCAGGAGTTCAGGGAGAGAAAAGTAGGTTCCAGAAGGCACAAGTCACAGCTGGGGTAATCCAGAGCATGTGAGAGCTTGCCAGGGTGAGAGGGAACAGGCTGGGGACAGTGAAGGAGCTGGCACCTGTGACTGGAGTTAAGCCACGTTACCTCTTCCAGCAGGGCAATGGGTCTGGGGCTCAGGACACAAGGAGGGAGAAAAGATCTGCATGAAATAGCTTAATGTGGTGACCCCACTGCACCTGAAAGGAAAACCTTATTCCCAATAGGAGCTCACACAGACTGCATGGGATGTTGGTGACTCAGGTGGATGAGCCAGGGCTAGGACTGACCAGCAAGCCAGCAAGGCTTCACGTGCTGAGGAGCTGGAGGGCACAGCAAAGCTGCTGCCTTCCTGCCCTCCCCATGTGGCCTTTCAGTCGCACTTTCAGCTCATGTTCTCATGAGCTAATAACTTGAACCAGGGCTTCAACTAAGCAAGCACCACACTGTGGCTTGAAGAAAAGCAATGGATGCTGAGGCTGATGGAAGCAGAGGTTGGCAGGCAGAGCATGGACCCATCCCAGTGGCTGGTGCTGATGTTGCTGGGAGCTGTGCTGAAGCCCTGCTAACTTGTCGGCAGGTCAAACGACAAGAGGTTTTGGGGTTTCTGTGGGTTTTTTTTTTTTTAAAACAGCCTAGCTTGGAGTCTGGCTCAGTGCAGCTGGCAGACAGGAGTACAAAGAAAAATATTTCATGGCTAAAAAACGGAGACAGAAAGACTGGTCCATCTGAACGCGCACTGAATGAATCCCATGTGAAATGCATTCTAACGCCATCACTACAGTTTCCCCTGGATTAGCTGAGCTATCCTTGGCTCCTGGCTCCATAAAATCCCATAAACAATCTGATCTGAACTTTTGCCCTTTCTGTGCTGATGTGAGGTTTCCTTTGCTGTCCCACAGAGAGGGCTAGGGGTCAACAGGTGGCTGTCCCTCCCATAGGTGCCTGCAGATCCCAGCCATCCGCTAACCGCTGCAGGAGGGAGCATTTCCAAACCTGTTCCATGCATCACTTAACACGTGCCCATGTGAGGGGAAGGGGAGGGAGTGATGGGATGGCTTTTGAGCTCTGTAACATGTACATCTCCTGTCAGCTTTTTCAATACCCAGATTTTGCTCATGAGTTATGTGGATGAAACTCATCCTCAGCCTTCCTTATGCAAGAGGTCAGCTGGAGTGTATGGCTTACACACACCTCTGAGTTTCAAATGTGACCAAGGAATACCAGAGCCTAAATCTCACCAACTTCTGGGGAGATTTCAAGCTCCCGAGATGCTTTTAAACACAAGTCTTGGTGCTTTTCAAAGTATCTTTGATAGTCACAGGTTCTGTAGGGAAACAGTCACCTATGAAACCATCCAGCTGAATAGGACTGATGACATCTCAATTACAGCCCCAAACTCAAGATATTGGGCTGTAATTCCTCTCAGACAGCTCCTGCCAGTGACAAACACCTACAAGATGCGGGAAGAGAAGCTACACATTCAGACCCTTGACCTGCTTTAGTTACCAGCATTACTATTTGCTCCATTAAATGTTAGGTAGGCCCTTCCCAATCTCTGGACAGCAAACTTGGAAAACTACTGACACCCTCAGCAAGTTGGTTGGTTGGTGGCAAATAAAATAATGGCTTCTCATGGCAAATCTGCAAAGAGAGGCAGGGCAAGTAAAATGCCTGTTTGGCTGCTTGTCTCCATGGCAATGCAGCTAGGCTGCACAGCAGCCATCGAAGTGCCCACTCTCCTTGATTAACTTGACAAATGACATTAGCTAAGAAGGTTTTGCTGAAAGGGAGAGACAAGGAATACTTTGTGCGCAATCCAGTAAGTGCAGGAAGGAGGCAGGCAGCTTCCTTAAAGCAAAAGGACACAAAAAATCCTGCTGTTCCAGCAGGATAACAGACCTAGGGGCTTCAGAGCAATGGCATTGAGGTGGGGCTGAACAGGTGAGCACAGCTGTTCCCCCATAAAACCTGCACCTCCATCCCCTCCTACAAGATGTAGCTGATGGGTACATCCAGGTGTTGGAAGAGTTACCACAGCTGAGGTGTGAGAGATAAACCTGAAATACCACACAGCTCTTCCATAGCAGGGTTCTTGGCTTTTGACGGGCTGGAGAAGTTGGTCTTTTCTTCGCATGTAGCTCATTGTGGAAACCTGCTCCTAAAAGGATGGAGCTGAACTGTTCTGAGCTGGAGTCTGAGCCCCTCTTCCAACAGTGGTCCCTCTGGCTGGGTGAGCTGCCACCAAGTAAATCCCCAGCATTTTTCCAGCAGTTCAGACTAGAGCCAAATGTGACCAATCTCTTCTACAAGGGTTATCAAACTTCTTTCTCCTAACCCATTAAAATATCTCATCTGCTCCTCTCCATCTTGTCTCTCCCTTATAGCACTTACTCCCTCCTACAAAAGGAACAAGACTTCCGCTGTTCAAATTTCTTCCTATTTATGGATAGATTTACCTTCCCAGATCAGCAAGGGTTAGTGCTCCAACCTGCAGTTAAAATCCTCTGGTTTCTCAGCCCATGCCTATGTGCCTGTCTCAGGTGTGTCCAGCTCCATGCAGGGTCCAAGAAGGGTTAGGACAGTACAGCTTTGACAGCATCAAACTTGAACCAAACAGTGTCACAAAAGGCTGGTGCTGAGAAAGGCAGCCCTGATCTGTCTGTGTGTGTCTGAGGGAGCTCTAAAGATGCTGATGGATTTATGTCCCCTTGCTAAGGGCAGTACACTGCTGAGATCCCCTGCTCTCTGCTGGCTTGGAGGGTGTTATTGTTACAGCATGATCTCATACCAAACAGGAGATCTACAGCTACCTCCTGCGAATGGGACTCTAAATCCCGCTGCATTCACCCACAAAGTCACCTTCCACAAAAAGCTGCAAATAGTCCTGTTCTCATCCAACAGGAGCAGCATCAGCTGAAGGAAAACAGTAAAGAAACAGCAGCATGGCTCAACCAACAAACCCTCTCCAAGGTGTTAAGTCCAAAGATGCTGGATGTGGTATGACTTTTTCTTCTTTAAATTGTGTTCGTTTATTTTTGATTACAGCTCTTCCATGAAGCAGAGGAACTTGAGAGGTTTCTATAAAAGCTCTTCTAAAACCAACATTAGCTAATCCCACATCTCCTGAGAGTGCAGCCAATGACAGAATCATGCTCTTTGGTGAGTGGCTGAGCCGGCACTTGCAATGGCTCTTTTCCATGCAGAATTATGCAAGAACAGTGTGCTGTTTTCTTGGTGACATTCTGCCTATCCAACTAACAGAAGCATCTTCAGCCATCTACTCTTCAGGAACAGCACTGCTGCCTGAAGAGCCATGAAAATCAAATCCCCTATTATCCAAAAAAATTGGATTGCAGTGTTACATATGAGCCTTGCAATGTTGGTGTGGAGCTCCTGCTGCCAATGACAGTTGCCAAAAGACCAAAAGACCTACTTTTTTTTTTTGAAAGAAAAAGTAGTAAAAGGGCAAGAATACTGGTGGTTCCTGGCTTGATGAAAGTCATTTGTGCTCCTCTCACAGCTAGCAGTAGCCTTGTACAAAGCATAGCTGAATAATGGAATTACTCCACTTTCTGAGATTGCTCAATTAGCTCTTGGTTAAAACTGCTAACATTGAAACTTGATGAGAATAGCAGCTCTGAGGCAGTTTTAGATTCATTTCTTACTAAGCTAGAATGGCTTTTCCCTATAATGAACTCCCTTTCCAGGGCATAAAGAATGCCCTTTATATTAGCTATGGTGCCTTCCCAGTAATAGATGCCTACAACACAAATGCATGGGAGGGTTCTCTGAATATAAATGTCACTTACAGACCACTCTCACACCTTGGGGCTGGAAGTGCCACAAGACTGCTCTCTTTGCTTTATCCAAATTATCTGTGGTACAGTGGAAAACCGTTTTAAGTTCTCAATACTGATGCAGGGCTCCTGAAGGCATTTGGCATGATTAGGAATTAATTGCTTAAAGCCTGATGTACTGGTTTGCACACAGGGATTTACACCGCTAGAAAAACCTCAGCCTTTTGCTTGAGTTCCTTTGAAATTATCAACACCACTTTGCAGCCCTGTTAAATGAAATTGCTGACTACATCTGGCAGCACAATGTCAGGCCAGACGTTGCTGGATAGCACAAGTGGCCACAGAGCCTTTGGGATCTCTTGGCTCTCAGCTGTGTGGGTGCAAAATGCACCCTGCCCAGCCTGGAGCTCTGCACCCACATCTGTGGTCCCTATGGAAGGGATAAAGTCAACACCTGTCTGTCCTACCATCCTCCCTCCTGTCTTGATTCAAATGGCAAAGGAGGCATCATTGGACTGAAGTGCTGGTGTTGCAGAGGATGCAGTCACTGTGGGCTGTACATCTTCATTAAAGGTTAATATGACTGCAGTCTGCTCCTTTTCATGCAAATTGGTGACAACCTTCAGATTCCTGGCATGGTGCTGAATTGCCCCTCTGTGCCAAAACAGAGTCTTCAGCTGCCTCGGGCCAGGAATGAAAGCTTAGACCTGCACATATGTGCTGGGCCACACAGGATGTGGAGGTACAACTTCAACAGGCTCTCTCAGCCTCAGCTCCACTTTCTCCACAATTTTCTCAGGACTGTCACATATTTGAGCCCAGGGCAGAGGACTTTACTCTCAGCATCACACAGAGAGGAAGATCTCCATCCAGGAATGGCCTTCCTAGATCCAGAAATCCCTTTTTTTCATGGGCCCCAAAGAAGCCCATGGAGTGCTGCTCACTCAGAGTGGGCACACAGCCACATTTAGATCCCCTTCTAGGAATGTCTCCAGTCCCCAGGGCTGCCTGG
This sequence comes from Parus major, assembly GCF_001522545.3. Taxonomy (NCBI): domain Eukaryota; kingdom Metazoa; phylum Chordata; class Aves; order Passeriformes; family Paridae; genus Parus; species Parus major. The sequence continues at coordinate 16,169,618 of NC_031778.1, read as the reverse complement.
CACTGCCACACCGACCTCCCACTTGTGCTGGGTGTCAGCATCAAAGTGCCAGCAATGTTAAAAACCCTCCCTGAACACACAACCCCTTCACCTTTGTGGGGAACACAATGGGAAAGAGTTTGCAATCCTTGCATCTCCAGGAGCTGTGCAGTTGGGAATCCCAGTCCTGCTTTCCACAGATCTGTGTCAGACCCAGTTTGCCTTTCCAAGGAGCCACTAGCTCACCAAGATCTCAGCTCTCAAAGACAGCTATGATGGCAAGGGCCCTGCTCCCCCTCCTCAGAGTCACAGGGAAGGGATAAGGATGAATCACTAATGCACAATGCTGTGCTCAACTAACAGAGTGATGACCAGCTGGGCTGGCAAGCCTTACCTCTGGGAATGCATTAGGATGCTCCCAAGCAAGGGTGCTGCCCAGCCACCTGGGGCCAGAGCAGGGACCTGAGACCTGAGTTTTCCCCAGGCCATGGTAATTCTTGGTGGGTGAATGAGCTCTGGCCCAGGCTGGGGCAGAGAAGAGGGGAGATACCTCACAGCCAGAGTCCAAGATGGACTGGCAGTCCACATTCCTGAGACGTGCAGTCTGGTATGCCACTGGCTCTGAAAGCACAGCTTATGACATGACAAGACACTTAATATTAATGTCATCCAGAGTCTGGCTAAGAGGAGAATGGAAAGAATTCCTGAATGAATGCAGACAGCCCCTCTGCTGACAGGAAAGTCTCCAGCCCCACACATCAGGCCAGTACCGCCTGTTATCAGACTGCCTTTCCCACTGGAAGGAGGAAGCAGGAATGAAAGGCACTTTCCCTCACCATTAAAAGTTTATGCAAGTGATTTATGGGTCAGAAAAATTAGCAAGTGCATTGCTGAGTGCTCCATACAGCAGCGTGTGTTATGTGGCTGCTGACCAGAAATGCCAAGGCCCATTGCAAAGGGCAGCATGATGGAAAGTTAAAGATGCTTTTTGCCGATTTAGTTTATTAGCCAGGTCTTTTCTCCATCCCCTGCAGCCCTCATTAATGTAATACTGAAGTAAAGAAATATTAACAATTCAGACAACACATTAATATTAACACAACACCTGCAAAATGCAAGTGTTAGTCCATTAGGTAAACATGATCTTAAGCCATTGAGGCAGAAATAATATTCTGACATTTCCTAGCACAAGTATTGTGCAGACATACTGTCCATCACTTATGCTCCATTATAAGCCATGGCCCCTGGTACATGGGGGGCTCTTCATCTATTACTAGAGTCCCTGAAATGATGAGAAAAACTTACATTTCCATTAAGACATTTACCCGTTCCATATGGAAAGTATCTTACTGAAGCCATGTCATGAACCAGAAAGATCAAAAGGGATTTTTAAAAGGATTTTATCTCTGTGCCAGCAAGGGATGGAGATAAAACCTGAACCTGATAGCTTGTAAATATTAACCTACACTTGGGAATGCTCCAGAACATCAGCTTTCTATTATGGTGGTTTCATCTGAGACAAGTTTTCATTAAGGGAGAAGCAAACAGTTAATCACCCAGAGAACTGATAGTGCCACAGGGAGTCACAGACTGCTAGAACCAGCCTTCCTGTTTCACATTCCCCACCAGCTGATGTTCTCTCAGACATTCCTGCTGAGGAGACATTCACACCTTATGCGTGTTACACCCTTCAGCCTTTGGATTTGCATTTTCCCAATTGACCTGACATTAAAGAGTTTATTACTTCCAAAGCAGGAGACAATCGGATGGACAAGGGGGAAATAAAGAATACTGGATGAACATCCCAGACTAGAAGCATACTCTGAGATGGTCAATGACTGGGAGCCCATAGATCTACCAAGGAGGATGTGACCCAGGCACAAACAAGGAGTCCGCAGAGACTCATGAAGAGATGAACAACAAAAGATAACAACAGCAAAAAAGTAAAATTAAAATACCAAAACAATGGAAAGTAATCTACATAATCTGGCAGCCAAAGGCAGCGGTGGCATGACAACTCAACATACACTCCTGATGTTCACGAAGTGGAAGTCAGGCAGTGACTTGCTAAGTAATGTCCTCTTCTGCTGCAAGTCTCTGGTCCAAGGAACGCAGAGTAACTTCGAAGTTGGATTAGGCTGGCCTTTCCCAGTTGAGTTCTAGCAATCTCCAGCTTTCTCACAGCCTCTCTGGGTGCCTGTGCAAGTTCTTAACCATGCTCACAAGAATTGTTTGGGCTCATGGGAAGAGACCTCCATGAGAAGCAACCACTCAGACTAGCCAGCCTTCAGCAAGGGCCTTTCAAGAGGAGACTGCTCAGAAGAAACTGGCTGCAGATCAAGGGAATCAGAATGACCACTGGGACCACTGGTTCTGAGAAGATTTGTGTCAGAAAAACACATATAACTTAGCAAGTTCCCAAGGTCCCCAGCAGACAACATCCAAAGGCAGCTGCTTCCTGGTCAGGGGATGCTGTGCTAGGGGTGCTGCTTTCCAGGCAGACCATGGATCAGGGCTCACAGCGCTGCCCAGCACTGCTCTGGTTCAACCTCAGATTTGCAGTTGTAGCACTGAGTGTGGGCAGGTTAAGGGGAACAGTTGTATCAATACAGAGTGAGGGATCCAGCTGGCTCTGGCTGTATTATTCTTGGTCTGAAATAACTGCAAAGCAATCGTGAACCTTCTGGTTACCAGGACTTTCAAAGACATGGAAACCCGAAGGGGAGGGAAGCAAGGTACAGGGGACACTGACAGCAGATCGGGGTTAAAACAACCAATAAAAGTTGTCAGGGAAACAGGCAACACAGAATTTGGGGGTGATGTTTTCTAAATATGCTACTGAAATACTCTGGATAACTTCTACTTTCAAGCAGCCTCTTGGCAGATTAAAATGTCCCAGAAGGTTTTATATCCAACTCCTACGATCTTAAACTAAATATTAGGTGAGAAAAACATGCTTCTAAGGAAAAGTCAAACATAGCCCTGAGTGAAAAACAATGATCAGGAGAATGAATATATTGGGTTTGTTGAATATACAACCAACATCAGTTTTCTTGCCCAAAAAATAAAGCCAAGGGAATAAAATGCAGAGATGAGCAAAATGGAAAAGCTGCAGGAAATTTAGGCAGTCTCTCCCCACCCCACATATTTCCCCAGGCAGGACTCTCACCCTGCCTGGCCTCAGCCAGCAGGCTTGGAGCTTTGCCTTGAATTCCTAAGAGAGCCTTACCCCCTCTGCAGCAGGACAGGCTCAAGGTACAATGGGTCTTTTCCATCTGTAACTTCTCTCCCTTGACTTTTATGTGCATCGATTCAAAAGCTGTTTGATTTACTGATGCAGGGGATGTGAAGAGTCTGGTTTGGTCTAAGGACAGCCTGAGGTTAAAGGCAGCAATGCAATTTCACCACCCTGTCCATTACAAGAAAATGTTCAGATCTGGATTTACAGTGACGTTCTGGTGAGCCCACACATCATGACAGGCTGAAATTAGCCTCATTTACACACTGGGATTGAGGAAAAATGGATAAACATCCCACTGGAGTTGGACCCCCATGGAGAAAGCTGAGTGGCATGGGAAAGGGTCCTGAACAACACCTTGGAGGGTGTGTGGCTGTGGGTGACGGAGAGCTCCTGCCAGCCAGATGGCAGATGAGGACAAATGAGGCAGTTTCAATGACACCATAACAGGTGAGGATGAGTAGCATGGGACCCATCACTGTAAGCAAGGGAGAATCATATCCTTCAAGTCCAGAGATGAATATGATGACTCTCCAGAGCTGCATGGTAAGAAAGGACTTTTTTTCATGTCCCAGTTCCTCTACTGAGATTGAACAGAAGTGAGAACAAGCTCTCTTTGATGCCAGTTTCTGCAAAACCTCACATGCTGCTGGGTGAATTTAGCAAATACCTCCATCCCTGATTGTCACAGTCATAACTTGGTTACTCCAGCTAGTTCCTCCACTGACTTTTATGGATCCCTTGGTTCCATCTATGAACAGAGAAACCGAAGCTAGATCTGTGATGATATCCTGAAACTGCTCCTTTGGGCCAGGGTTTTACTAGATGAAGTGAAGCTTGGTTAAAATTAAGACCTAGGTGTGATGAAGAAGAACTCTTGCAATGTTACCTGCCAACTCTTCCAGAGTTCAGCAGCAGCACAGATCAATGTTCTGAAAAAATTGCCAGAAAGTAGAGACACAGATCTGTCAGCCCATTTGTGCTGATGAAACAGACAGATCTCAGCACTGGATCACGGTAAGATTTGCAACACTGTCATCTTGCAAAGCCTTGGCAGTGCCTTTTAATCCTTGGAAAAGGAGCACTTCAGGCATCAATTCTTGACTTTGCATTTGAATGTTGCAAAGCCAAAACAACATCTCTTGGAGCACATGGCATATCCTAAGATGCCCTGGAGCTTTCTTGTCCTACAGACATTGAGTAGCAATCTCCAAATGACAAAACAGAAATAAAACCATATATCCTCATGCTTTGGTGAGCCTCCAATGCAAGCCTGACAGATACCTGGCTACGAGTGCTGCGTCTCTCAGACTGCTTAACTCTTGAATAAACAGGGGAAATGTACATTTAGAAGAAGCCTGGTTTTATCATTCTCCCCCTTCAAATCTAGTTTAAAGCTCTTCCAATGAGCCCTGCTAAGTCTTGGGCAAAAATCCTTTTAACCACTTTGAAACACATGTACCCTGTCTGTCACCAGCAGGTCTGGTGCTGTATAAAGCAACCTATGAGCAAAAACCCCCAAATTCTTCAGTGACCCCAGGCCTGGAGCCAGGTATTGACCTACTGGTTCTTACTGTTTCTTCCCTTATAATTTCCTGTAACTGGAAGAATAGGGAGGACATTGCCTGTTCTCCTGCTCCCTTAATCATCACAAAGCGTTGAAGTGTCTCTTGAATGTTCTTGGACTTCTTATTGCAATATCATTGCTGCTTACCTGAAAAATCAATAATGGATAATATCTGAGGGCCATACCACGGTGGGAAGTTTTCACTTGTATAACTTGGCCCCAAGGAGGCAGCAGGAGTGGGTCCAACCTATGTATTGGGCCTTCAGCTCTCTACCAAGGGTTACTCTGTAACATCCAAGGAAAAGCTTTGGGAGCTTCCTCCAATTGATCAACTTGTTGAATCTGGACAGCTGAGAACGACACTGAAGCTCCATCAGATCTTCACTGACCAGTTTCAGCAGGGGACAAAGCCACTCAGAACCACTGCCTGCAGCAGCAATGTGACTGTGCCAAGAGGTGTTAAGAGAAAGGGGACGCATAATGGTTTAAACAGACAATCCAAGTACCTGGCAAAGGGCAGGGATTACAAAAATCTGGAAATCCACCAAAGGGGATACATCAGCTTCTGTTACTGCCCACGCTTCATGTGCTCACTTACTGCTGTCTGGACATGATGGACACCAGCAGCTTGTGTGGATGTTTGTGGGAACATGTCCCTCCACAGCAGGAGAGGCACCAACCCCATTTCAGCCTGGGCTTGCTCCATATCACACCCAGACAGATCCCATATGGAAAGGAAACAGTTTGGGAGCGAAGCATGGATGGGCTGAATGTCAAAGCATGGGAAATGCAGCTTAGGGTACGTGCAATCCAGGCACATTATACCCCCTTTGAAACTCACTCTTCCATTGTTATTTAACATCCTGCAGGTTTCAGCCAGACTCCCATCGGCGCCCCAAACTGGCCTGGGTATGGCTGGGAAGAAGAAAGGGAGCTTGAAATGAACTGTGGAAAGATTTAAGTGCTCTAACTGCTGCTTTCCAATACAATTTTCCACTTGGGGCAGGGGAAGGGAAGGAGGAAAGCCTGACAGTAGTTTAGAGCCAGTCACAATTGTGACAGGTTCTTCTTTTCCATTTCCAACCAGCTCACAGGCAGAAGGAGCACTTTAACTTCCATTAATTATCACAGCCTTATTCCAGCCCAGGGTTTCAGAGCAGCAGTGGCAAACTCTTAGAACCTGTTAGGAGCAGGTCCTGACTCAAATTGTGCTACACTGCTCAGTGCAGTAAAACTATAATTCATGGAACCAAGACTACTGCAACTCTTCCTAGAGTACCTCAGTTTGCAGCTAAGGGCATCTCCTGTAGGCAGCACCAGTTCTGTCAGAGAAGAGGATCACACAAACAACTTCTTGCACTCCAGACTCTGAGAACAGGTTAACAGCCATTTAACAGATGGATCTCTTGCACACCCAAGCTGTACACACAGAAAAAAAGGAGGTTAACAGAGGAGTACATTACTTCTGTCTCCTCCCTGGCTACCAGAGATTTCTGTTGTAACACTACCACCACATGAAGCTTATGGCATTTATCAGCACTGATCACTGGACATGCAGCTTCAAAGTGTGCACATGTTGTTTAGGGAGATGCAGACAGCTCAAAAACATAGCCCTCACACAACTGGGGCAAAACTATTATGAAATATTGCTATTGGCTTCTCCCACTTTTTGGCTTAATTACAAACTATCAATGAACATTACTTAAAAATAGCTGTAACTGAGATGTGACTGTGCAGGGACTAAGATGCCCTAGCTCAGCCCATGCTGCCCCACGTCCCTTCCTGCTCCTCTGCCTACAGGTTTGATGATGCACCCTCAGCTGGTCTCTCCTGCTGAGACCCAGACCCAGTCCCTGCTTCCACCCACTCCCAGCACCTAGCTGCAGGTACCACCTCTTCATGCCCACTGATGATAAGATGTGCAGTATCCCCAGTTGACACCACACTTTTCCAGACACTTACGGCTTGCAAACCACCCACAGGTGTTTTCAGCACTGAGTAATGAAAGCAGGGAGATGCTGCTGCTGGATGCAGCCAGACCTGCTTCCCAGGGACCCCACAGTCACCCCAGCAGATGCTGGTGAGCTGTGTTGGGATTCAGGTGCTTCATGGCTCTGAGTGGAAAGCGAGCTCAGCCACAAGCATTGTTTCCTTGCCTGCACCACCTGGAACAGCTGATGCCTTCAGCTGTGGCAAATTTACCAGTCTGAAGAAGGTGAGGAGCAAGCCTCTGTTTGCATGGACACATCCAAAAGGAGGAAGGAGGACTGACTATGAAATCAAATTTAGAATGACTGGGACATACTGTGCCAGGATGCTGAGGTTCACAGCAGCTCCACATTTAGCTCTGAGTCACACAGGAACCAGCCTGGGGAGCAATTACTGGTGCGCAAAAGCTCTTGAGCTGCAACAAAAGAATGGCAAGGAGTTTCTCATCAAAACCCCTTGAAATCTTTATCTTGCCCACTTAGGCTTGGGAGGATACTTCCTCCTGCTAAGACAAGTGAAGACTCAGCAGAGCATTTGGGATGCTGGAGAGGAAATGTCCTGTGATGTGAATCAGGGGTGAGCAGCAGCCACTGCAGCACAGCAGCAATGACAGCCCTGACATCACCCCATTCCCATGCCAGCACTCGGGACTGCAGGAACTACACTCCATTAGGAACAAGCTGTTTCCCTAATTCAGTCCTCCTGACTCCTCTGTTAAAAGATTTTCCTCAAACTGTGTAGTGCTTTGACTAGCCAAATGCATTTTGACATCTGACTTCAGCCCTCTAGCTGCCAGCGCATCACCCCCTGCAAGCTCAGCCTGGGCTACTGAGAGCCACAAGGCAAGAGGAAATCCCTGAACCACAGACTGCTCCCAAATCAGGTCTGCAGCACCAACGAGCTCCCCACACTTCAGTCCTCCTCCCTGCATCCTCACACATAAATGAGCTTTTTATTCATGAAACCTCACAGACTACTCTAGGTCTGAAAGGGAATTACATTACAGCAAGCACACGCCCAGTTGTTCATTTTGTATGTGCTGACAGTCTCATTTTGACTCTACTTTCTATGTTTAAGGTGTTAATGGGAACCTTGATGTATTTCAGAGGGAACGTGCACAGAGAGAAGACAGATGCATGAGTTTAAAACCTGGCTCCCAGATTTCATATCAAGTGCTAGATTTGTTTATATCCATATAATGCAATCTCCATAGAAAGCAATCAACCACCACCAAAAAGAGATGTTTCAACATCTGCACAGCCTTCACGCACTAGGCATTAGGTTTGCTTTTATGATGCAGAATAATATAATGGATTTCTTCCACAAGTTCCCAAATGTTGTTATTAAGTGTTGCTTCTCTAATAAAATATGCTGCAACATACAGCAGTACATGACGTGGCATTTACACAAGTCTTGTCTCCTTATAGGACTTGCTGGCTTTTAAACAAATCTGTCTCTTCTATATACTACAGAAGCACAAGATGAGTAATTATGTTCTCTGCTTAATAATGTTTTTGCACTGGCCAATTTAACAGCTAATCTCCACAAACCTCTGAGATAGTCCCCCAGCAGCTACATTTGCATGTTGTAATCAAGTCTTGCTATTAAATCATACTTTGCAACAATAGCTGAGCTGTCAACGACAAGCAGTGGCTCTCGGCTCTCACACTGGCACCATGAAGGCAAAAGCCCTGGATAAACATGCACAAAGCCTCACTGCTCTGCCAGCTAGGAGAGCATCCCTTTGCACTTTTGGGAGCTCAGAAATGGCTACACCCATGACAGATCTCAGGACATGCATCCTTTGTTTCACTCAGCTCTCTGGTCAGTCAGCTTGCAAGCTGTTTTCTCCAGGCCTGCCTGCTGCTCTCTGCAGCGATACAACGCCAAGCTGGTTTGGCTGTGGTGTGCTCTGTCATACTTCTCTGACCGCTTTTTATGGTGCCCTTATAAATTGAGCATACTGGGTACAACAGAGAAATCCCTTTGTGGCAAAGGTCCTGCCTTGGCTGTGTGGGCAGAACAGTTTGTATAACCATGCTGTGATCAGAGCGCTGCACCCCTCAGGGTTCGCCACGCTCCTTGAAAATGCCCTGCCCAATTTTCCAGTTTCTTTGCTGTCCTTGTTGATCACAGTGCAGCAAGAAGATGTGGCTGAGACAGAGGGCAGACCAGAACCAGCTCAGTCAAGTGTCCCTGTTAGTGTCATCACAGTTTGGCTGTGGAGCCCTGAATAGCTGGTGTGACACACAGCATTAATGAGATGTTCAATCTTCCTCCACTGGTTTCAACCAGGGACTGATCCCCTGCTCTGCACTTCCCATTTGCCCTCCCAAAACCTCATCCCCAAAGAGATCCCACATAAACTGCAGATTAGCTCAGCACCATATTCCTGCTCCTGTACATTCACTGAAGAAAAGTGTCCCTTCTCCTCTGCTTTCCCACAACCTCAGTTTTCTCTCAGTGACTGTAAATATCTGACTGACCTGAGTGCATCTGTCAAAGAATAGCACAAGAGGCAATTCCTCTGAATTCCCTGCAGCAAACATCACTGCTCTGGTCCAGGCTGTTACTGGTGCCAAAACCTCCTGCTCTGAACCAGATTCTGACTCTCTGCAAAATGCTGCAAATTTGCAATACATAGCAGTGTTTTTGAATCCTGCCTTTGCAGTAGCCTGACCAGAGGCAGAGTTTCAACACAGCAACATGGATCAGCCCCAGCCTGGCCATATTGATGATGTCTTTCTGAACCAGTGATTCTTCCTACACATTAGCACATTTTTTTCTACCTTGCCCTGTTCTTCCCATTTATCCAGAAATCTAACAAGGTCTCCTTCCTTTTAACATGGAAACACAGGGAAAGGAGAATTACTTGCTGGAACTGGCTCACTCTGTAAAGTAGACAGATCAATCTAGATTCAATCCATCTCACTAATTATTGGAGGCTGGAACTGACCTGGGGATGGCCCAGCTGGGAGTGTACATGTGAGCACAGGCAGCCTGCTCCCAGTTTCTCCTGCTTTATGCTGCAAATAAATCACACCAGACTTCTTCATGCATGGTGGACCCTGTCTCAAGTTACCTGGACACTTGTGGCCAGCCACATTACCTGGTGGTTCCTGTCTATCAGCAAGAACGCAAATGAGCACTGAGCTTCAATAACGCATGAAAAACTCATTAACAATAACTTCTCCTCACCTCACTTTAGGTCCTATTTTACCACAAATTCCTTACTAGGAGTACTTCCAGAGGGGCTAAGCCAGCGTGGTCTTTCTTGAAAGTCAGGACAACTGCACATGTAGCTGATCACTAAATTGATTATGTTGAGATGAGCAGTGTTTGCATCAACTCTTTTACTACATTAGACTGTTTAACCTGGACTGTCTCAGCAAAATGAGATTATAACAGAGATGCAACATATACAAGAGCTCTGCCAGAGCTGGTTTTCACCACAGGGATGGTGTGATGAGCAGTCGAGATGTCGGTCTCTGCTCAGCTCAGTGGAGGTGGAAGGAAATATCTACAAGCAGCCCAGAGGGAGGCAAGAACTCTGCTGCACAAGGCAGGAGTGAGCAGTGATGTGATCAGCCAGAGATGTACAGGAACAGTCAATCACTGTTGTGTTCAAGTGTCAAAGCTACTGGAGGAGCTGAAGGGCAGAGAGCAAGGAAAGTAGGAGGGGAAGAGTGGATGCTGCGTTGTTCAGCTCACCAGGACAGTGCCCAGAGCAGTGTGGCCCTGCAGAAGCAGGAAAACCAGACAAGACATGAGCCAGGCTAAAACCCAGGCTGGGCTCTGCACCTGCCTGTACCAGCCGAACACCATGTGCAGGTAATTGTGCCCACAGCAGCAGAGCTTTGCAGAAACTGAGAGTTGAGTGGCAATGATAAAAGTTCAGTCTTCTCTATTCCCTTCTTTTTGATGATGGCAAAGTGCTTTATAAATGCTAATAAAAAAAGCCTCTGAGGATTCTTGCTTTTTTTTGCTCTATGGATGGTGGTGGAGCAGAAACAGATGTCGTGACTTGCCAGAGACCATGCAAGGAGCAGCCTCTGAGTTGGGAGCTGACCATAGAGCTCCTACTCCACATGTGGTGAGCTGGTGAGGGGTCCAGGGGGATCAACAGAGAACAGGACATTCCCAGAGGCAGAAAAAGCTTGCAGAACATCTTGGCCAGTAATGAGGCTGCTCATTTAAGAGTGCTGCATTTCAGATGAGACAGGTGAAGGACACAAAATTTAAGATGTTCAAAGCTGATCTGAGAAATTTCAAACCAGCTTCCATTAAAATTAATGGAAACATTAATGCAAAGTACACTCAGATCCTCAAGCAGGTTCTTTCCAAGCAAGATCCTTCCATTAACTTGAAAGGAAGTTGTGCCCAAATCCTCCTACATCACTGGGAACATCTGAGACAGGCAAAGTCAGGTTACAAATCCATTAGGCTCCAGATTGAGTAATGCATGGCCAATTGTAAGAGGTGAAAGTGTTAAGCTGTAAAGGAACCCAAGTCAGGGTGACCTTGAGTGAGGAGCTGAGCACACAAAACATGCATGTGACTTGGAGTTCCTTTTTCAATGGAGAAGAAGTAGTGAGGTGTGGAGAGAGTGGAATCCACTGCCAGACTGATGTAGCTGCTCTGAAATGTGGGAAAAAAGCATCGAAAAAGCAGCAGGACCAAGAAAAACGCACAGCAGTAGCTGGAAAAATAGAACTGGGACCTTAGTTGCTCAGGAGAGGGTAAGAAGAGATACTTCCACTCTTACTCTCTAATTTGTGAGGACATAATTTCAATAAGGTCCATGGAATGCCCAACTCAGCAGAGAATATGGAGAGAGGAGTGGTGTCAGTGCAAAACTGGTCTTTTACATTAACACAGATCAATGTGTCAGGGATTTAAGACTAGGAAGATTATTTCACCAGCTGATGCCCTGTGCCTGGAGGCCTTCAGGTAGCTACTGCTCTGTTAAAAAAGACTTGCAGGGTCTAAAACACATTCCAGAAGTGCATTTGTCCTTGAAAGAGAACTCCTTGCTCTTCCCTCAGCCCAGTTTCCCAGTTAATCTCTTTTGCCTTTCAAATGCGTGCTTTATTTCTAATCTGAACACTTCAGCTTTCAGCCAGTAGCTCTTTATGAGAGAGCAATCCCAGGTGGCTGCCAATCCACCCAGTTACTCCAGCTCACACTGCTGATGCCCTGGGGAACTGGGGTACTTAGTGCTGCACACACCACAGAGGTCCTGCCTGTGGCAAACCGAAACCCTCGCTCCCTCCAGGCAGACAGCACAGGTCCAACAGCAGGATGTGGAGCAGGAATGGCAGGTTTATCCCCCAGCAGAGCATCCCTCATCATGGCCAGCTCCAAGTACTCAGGATTCCCTTCATCACCTTTGGTCTTACCCTATTATCAGTCCCTGCAAGCAACTCCCCATCCTTAGTTTGTACCCCAAGCATCTCCTGACAAAGCAAAAGAAGGTGGCACATCCTCTCACCCACTGTCCCATAATTTCCTGCTTGTAACATCCCAGGGTGGCCAGCAAAACCTGCTACTGGCAGAGAAGTCACTCTCCACTATGCCTACACATTCAATGACACAGAGACTAGGCCAAAACAAGGAGTCATTTTCCCTAATTGTTAAGATAAAGATATGCCTAGAAATGTTGCTGGGAGAGGCATAGCTAGGGGGTCTGGTGATTTTTCTAGCCAGATCCCAGCTCAGGAGAGGGCCTTCCTTGACACAAAATCAATTCAGCCACTTGGGTTCAGGATGAAACTGTGAGGTGCTTCTTGTGGAGGGACGATTATTCATTCTTTCTCACGTCAGATCTGTCCTCTCCCATGTTTGTAAGGGCTAATCACAGACTCATCTAATTCAGGGCTGCTAAGAAACCCATATCCACAGGTTAGCAATTCTAGTCCAGATATAGCTCACTGCCTTGAGCATTAGTCAGACACATATAGGCCAGGGAAATGGTGCCGAAACGCTTCTGAGGGCTTCCAAACATATTGTTAAACAAATGGATATGTAAACAGATCTCCAGGATGACACATGGAGACAGCATCTCTGACTCAATTACAACTGCAGCTGGTTTTCTCACCTTCCTGACTGCCACCAAATACCCAGACACCGCACAGTGACACAAGGAGGTTTTACAGCTCCTTCCCAAGCAAACACGTAAGATGACAAACTCCTTTGATTCAGTCTAGGGAGTGAAGAGAGGTCCCACACTCATTGGGACTTAAGAGCCCAGTCCTGCCTCTTCTGGGTGGGAGCACATACTAACTGCTCTGTTGAGGATTTAAAGAGAGCTGCTGGTCACTGTGGGATACTGTGTAAGTCACTAAAGAAAGCTTCAAACATTTGTTAGGAAGGGATGAGGTTATGTCCAAATCCCATCTGCCTGCTCAAGGAGAAGGCGGGTTTCCTTGATCATCTTTTCTATTTGCATCCCCCTCATTGCACTGACACCCCAAGGATCTGGCAGTTACTATTTCTCCAGCTCTGATGGACTGGAAACTTCTTACTAAGCAGCAGTGTGGCAGGAGGAGACAGATCTGTGTCAAGAAAAACAGGTATGTAGTACCTGGGCAAAGCCTTTTGCAATAGTCCTTCTACCCGAGCTAGGGGCCCCTCTGGAAAGAAAGAACAACTCTCTGCTCCTCCAAGTCACAGGTGGCAAAGGCTGTTTTGCAGCTTATGTCCCGACAGCCTTTGGAGGTGCAAGACAGAAAACCAAGCTCAGGCAGGAAGGATTACATATCTTACGAAGTTTTAAAGGTCAACCTCCAGACTTATTCTCCTGGACAATTTACCCTTCACTGAACCAATGCCAAAACCAGGAGGACTGGTTTATCTACATGTACAGTGACAGAATAATTCACCAGCCTTGTTGGCCACCTCCAACGCTTACCCTTTACCAGGTGAAGGGTGCATTTGTGTAAAGTTTAGTGTCAACAGTGAAACAAAAAAACAACACATGGCATCAAAAGAAAAATACCAATGTGCTGTCGTCTCTTTCTTTTTTTCCTGGTAATTGCATTAATTTTATTTTGTTCTGAAATCTAAAGAAAGCATTTCACAAGTTTCAGGTGAATAACTGCTGCAAGAAAGCATCTGTCCAAGCCTGTGATGTCAAGGGACATGTGCATGGATTTCCCCCATGAAATTCCAGTCTACCAGACAAGATAAACAGGAGAAGATCATGCCACTTTCAGAGCTTTTCCCTAGCCTTGCAGGTTGGAGTGGGGCAGAGCATGATCACTAACTGGGAAATCAGATGCCATCAGGGGAGTTCCTTTATACCAACAGAAGCAGTGCTGCTTCGCTGGGATGTGTACCATGAAACAACCATGTAATAATAAGACAAGTCAGGCACCCAGGGACTGTGTGAGCTGTGCAGCAGCTCCTTGTGCAAACAGCCCACTCTGCAAGCCTCAATTTCTCAAAAGGAACAAAACACCTTACAAATCACCTAGGTAAACCCGCCAGCTCATTGCAGAACAACCACGTCCATGCTAAAGTCCAACACATGAGCTGTACACCTGGGAAGTATCTCTGAAAACACATCAACAGCTGTGTCAGCTGCTTAAAATATTTTCTTCCTAACACTACCAGTCAACAGCTCTTCTAGCAAAAAAGAATAAACTCCTAACAATTCTGCTTTGCTCTTTTTCAGAAAAACAAACCCTCCCAAAACTCCACCCAAACTCTGTTTACACCAAAACTGCTGCAGTCCTGAATGGGAGCAATAAATGGAGTGAGCTAATGTGTTAGTGACAAATAACCAGTTCAAACAATTCCAGCATAATTATAGGTTTGCTCTCTTGATGTAACATTGGGTACATCACCGCAGATATTACATTCACCTTATGAAAAGATTGCACAGAGGAGCTCGCTTGGTAACCCAAACAGCATTATGTATCATGAGCCTGTCAGCATCAGGAGTGCATGCACCCTGGCATTTGAAATCCTGGTGTTTTAAGTGATAATCCAATGTACCAGACATCATTGATCTCTATATAAAAGGGGGCACCACTTTTCCTTTCAACTGGAGCTGTTTTTCACTTCTCATTCTGAAGAGTTGTGTGGTGCTGCCCGCAAGTGGCTACACTGCACAGCAGCTCGATCTGCAGCACTCTGGGTCCCCGGAGAGAAAGTGATCAATACTCCAACGCTGCTTTTGTAAGAGGTCTCTAAGTGCTTCCATGCAAGATGCTGCTACTCTGGGTTTCAAAATTACTCTGAAGAGAACATGAAAGCCCCCATTGCAAATTCACAATCCTGACACAAACTGCAGCTGCAGCACAGAATTAAAATGAAATTCCTTGGTGAGCTGCAAGCTGGTCTATCAGCAAAGGTGGAATCTGGGATGTGGGGAAGACAAAAACAGACCAAAAGCTGGACACTGAGGGAGCAGGAAAACCAGGGAGCTGGACACTGAAGGAGAAGTACTAGCTGGGCACAAGAAAGTGTCATGCTTGACAGGGCTTTATCCTACCCTGGTGGGTCTGGGATGAGAGAGACCCTGAGCAACATCTGCGAAAGGTGGCAGTAACCAGAGAGAGACTTGGGAGGGAAGACAAAGGCATATGAAGAGTCAGGCTTCCTGTGGATAGGTGGGCAGAGCCTAGGAGGTCTCCAGAGAAGCATCTGGATAGTGATGGTGAGTGCAGAGAACAGACTGCATTTTCTGTTTCTTGGATACAGCCAAAAGACACTGGACTTCTTGCAATTAATTTCTTCCAGGGGGATCTTGAATTGGCTTTGGTTCTTCCTACACACAAGCTGGAAGAAGTCTTTCATGATGATCCTTTATGGATCTTATCCTTCTTGCTGCCCACAGGGGCAGGACCAGTCATGTCAGGCAGGCTGGCTTCAGAGTGGGCAGCTGGTGCTTCCTCAGCACAGCCCGTATCACATTCCTGGAGCAGGGACTTGGTGAGTGCGTGTTTTAAGACAGGATTCATGAGCCATGGTGGATGTGAATGAACTTGATGGTCTTTTACTGCCAGGCTAGGTTTTGTAACTGGATTCTGTGTAAGATCAGAGAAATCCAGCCTGTGTCAAGCAGCAGTGAAAGAAAGCCAGTCCCACTGTCAACACCTGACATGTGCTGTGTCAACACCTGACAGGACATCTGTCCCCTCCTTGATGTCACTGCTCTAGGACCATCTGAAGGTTGACAGTATGCTCCCGTTCCAAGTGTCACCCAGCACCTGTCACAGTCTGTGTCACAGCACAGTGCTCCCCTTGCAGGACAGAGTCCCACAGAGCCCAGAGCAGCGGCCTGGGGCTCTGTCCATTACACTGACTGATCTCCATTAGGGAGAATTTAAGCAACATGGATAAAACATGAGAAAGCACACTGCTTACTTCTCTCAGGTCAAGCCACTTCCTCTTGGGCCAGGAAGGGCTGGCAGGCTGGGAAGGCAGCCCAGAGGATGAAAATGCCTAGGACTGAGCAGGAGGAAGAGGAGAAGTGATGTCCCCTGGTCTCACCCCTGTGACTGCAGGGACAGTGACAGCCCCCTTCCTCCATACAGCTCCAGGATGCCACTGGGACTATCAAGTGCACTAATGGATACCTATCTATTAGAGCAAGGGTTGGAAGAGCAGGGCAAGCAGCTGGTTGCTCAGACATCTTCTGCTCCCCATCCAAAACTTCCAAGATTTCCAAGGTTCTGTTAAGTCCAGTGCACCTGAAGTGTTTGGCACACAGGGTGCAAGGGTGGAGCAGGCGAGTGCTGTGCCAATGAATGCTCCTGCAGACAGGCAGGCAACTGAAAGCTGACAGGAGCAGCAACGTTTCCTTGGAAGGTTTTTATCATTTTAAAGGGAACAAATTCCAATCGATTGCCCTGGTATGAGCCTGCATAGTACTTGCACTTCCAGCCTAAAAGCAATAGAAATATTAATTGCTCTGGTAATTACAGTTTCAGCAATGCTGCAGTCCTTTGTTCTCCACGTGAGAGACCAATATCCGCTGTTCTCCGGTGGCCCCGTCTGGCTGCAGCTTGGAACAGCATTTGCCACTTGGAGGGGAAGGGACATTCCTTTAGTCACCAGGATGACACCAAGCCTTGGCATGCACAGCCTGGCATGTGCAGATCTCTGGGGCATTGAGTGCACTCCCCAGGTCAGAATGGGTTTCTGCCAGCCAGAATCACCTTAGTTTCCTCCTGTTAATGGTGCTGCTCAAGAGCTTCACACACCTGCATGCCTGCTGTAAGTCTTTCCCTGGGGCAGGTCCCAGGTCTGATGCTTTGCTGAGGGCACTGGGCTCTGGGGTGCACATTTCCAGTCCTTCCCATGCATGAACTTGCAGTGTTTCACCAGTATTTCTTCTCTGGGCTATAAATAGTTTCAAAATACAATGTGGACACCAAGGTTATGTTGCTTTAGATTCTGGCTACATCTTTAGGAGGTAGAAGAATTCTTACCCCCTGAGTCCTTATGGGTACTGTAAAAGCCTGACTACACTTGGGAGAACACAAGCCCTGCAACTCCTGGAAAATGACTACAAGGAAAAACTATCATGACAAATGCCATGTTACTGCATGGACATCAGATTAACCCTGTGACAGGTGCAGTGCTTGAGAAGAACAGTGTCTGCTTGGCTGAGCAGGAGCCACGTCTGGTGCTCCCCAACACTATCTGAATTTAAAGTTCTTGTTGCTAACAAAGCTGCAGCACACATGAGCTCCTCCAAAATCATCCAGGGTACAACCAGAACCAGGCACATGTTCAGCTCAAGGGCATTTTACCTGCAAGAATGCGTCAGCCGTAGCACAGACCTTCACGCTTCAGCTCACCAGCCAAGCACTGGAAGTGCTGGGCTGCACACACGGGTTTCAGGGGGATAAGCATGTGTGCAAACCTAACAAGGCTCTCCCTGGTAAATGGGATCCTGCTCTCCCCAGGTTGGTCAAGCAAGCTATGAAATACAATGTACAGGAGCCTGAATGGAGGTGTAATTGCAGTTTGGATCTGTCAGGCACACACGAAGTCTGGATTTACTTGCAATTCCACTCATCCTGCCCACAATGTATTTTTTCAAGCCATGATCCTGGCTGGCATGGCCCAGCGTGGCTCAGCTCCCATGCTTGCCAGAAATGCAAGACACAGACATACACCTCTCAATCAACAGCTGTTAACATGACACAGCTACTTTGTCACACACTGGGCTTCTCACAGCTAACAGCAAAGTTTCCAAGAGGAATTGCTACTGGCCTTAGCACTTAAACAAAATAGCTCTACTCATGTCCCTGGAGTTTCCTCAAACAATGGCAGAAAACACCCACTGGAGCCTGAGGAGGGTCTGTGGCAGAAAAACCACAGCTGCTGATTTATGAGATATACACCACACAATTAGAAACACTGGTCTATAAACATCCTTAACAAAGCCCAGCAGGTCTGGGGGGTTTCTTTTCCTCGCTGTCCATTGTGTGCCACTGCCTTTAAAACCCTCAAAAACAAATGCTCTTCCCTTGTTGATTTTATGCTTTGGCGCTGAGCTGCACGTTGCCCTGTGAGCTTGGTGGTGCTGGAGGTACCAACTCTGCTCATACAAAGCTCTGGGGCTGGAATACTTGGGATGGGACCATGTATCATGTGATAATAACCCACCCTCAGGCAGAAAGGGGTCTGCCACAAATGATCTCCCTTCTTGTTTAAATATTAAGATTTCACAGCTAAGACACTGCTCTGTGCATTTGCAGATGTCCCTCTTCCTCGCTGGGACCGCTCTTGCTGGCGTTTCTGAGCAGATCTAATTACAGACTGTTCTGTTCATTGACAATTTCATATACTCTCATTTTTTAGGTTAACTTGAATAACTGGCAAGAGGCAGAACTACATGGGTGGAGTAACAGGCCATGGATTTATGACATGCTGGTATTCAGGGCAAACACAGAAATATCCTGAACTCTGCTGCTGCTGTCAATTTGATAATGAGAATGTGATTTGAAATAAAAACATTTTGGGTGCCAATTCACTACAGCAGCTAGTAAAAATAGGCAGAATACCTAGAAAAAGAGGACTCTGTGCTCCAAACACATCCAAACCCTGAATATCATATAGTATCTTACAAAAACAGAGCACGTGGCTTCACTGGGGCTAGGGTACCACAAAGGCCACTCAGTGAACCCATGCATGAGCTTTAGCAGAGTGAATGGGCTGCTGTGTGGGTCTAGCTAAGCACAGGTGAGGGCTCTGCTTTCAGGTACTCTGCAGCCTTTGGCTGCTTTCCCCCAGGCCATGCTCCCAGAGTCACTTAAGCACCAGCAGTGCAGAGTGTGAGTTGCAAACACCCCTGGGCAAAGCCTGTCCCAAAAGCAGGCCTTTTACACAAATAAATGCAGCTTTTAAAAGCTAGAGGAAAAAAAAAGGGGGGCTGCAGGGCCTTGTGCATTTTAAATAATCTGGCCTTTACATGAGCAGTTCCCAGTTTCAGGTCAAGCCTGAAGCCTTCTTTAATCTACTTTTAAGTGGTATAAGCAGTTGTGATCCTTTTTTTCAGAAGGCAGGGCAGTCTCCTTTCACTGCACCTTCCCTTGTTTGCTGTGTGTAATCTTCCACAGGACTTACTTGTTGCTGTCCCGGTACTGATAGATATAACAGCCCTGAGGCATCCCACTCTCCTGGTCCAAGGTAAACGAGAGCTTCATCTGCACAGAGGAGAAGGGGTGTGGGACAATGAAAAGAGAGAGAGAAAAAAAAAAAGCAACATTTTAGGGTCTCAGTCATTACAGCAACTTCAAGCAAGGCTTGTGGGAGAAAGCTTAACTCACCAGGGCTGACACGCAAACACCATGGCCTGGAACATACTGTGGGGTTCCAAACCTCAGGGAAAAGTCACATGCATTGCAGAAACCTCTTGCTTTTTCCACCCTTTGTTACTATAAAGTGTTCGTGGTTCCTCTGAAATGCACGGGTCGTAACAGCTCACCCCTCCAAACCCACCCACACACACCACCCTTCACCAAAGCGATTGCGGTTCCCCTCAGACACTAAAGAAACGAGTTTCTCCATCGGCAGCTGGAGTTCCCACGAGTCTTTCTCTGAAAACTTTCCCGGCTCCATCTCGTTCCTCCAGTGCATTAGAAAAGAGGAGAAACCACAGAGGGAAAGGTGACAGATTTTTCCTTCTGTGCAGAGTTATTAAAGAGCTGTTAGAAGGGTTTGCAGTTTGGATCCGCCTCCGGCAGCAGGCTATGATGGGACCTGGAAGCTGCTTTCGTTGCAGCTCCAAGAAGGCATTCAGCAGAGGTTTTTGGATTTCAAATGCTGCTTGTTTTATTAAGGGGGAAAAATTAATCCTCTTTCAACAAGCAACAGAATGGTTCTGTGGGGAGACTTTTTTGCTGAAAATGTCTTCAGTGATTTTATACACTGAACTGCCTAGAAAACAGCACAGACCTGAATTCTGCAACAGCCCTGCACATCCAAGCAGTTCCTCATTACCCTGGGGAAGGCTGCTGGCCCCCAGGTCAGTGTCCCACCAGCTCTCACAGTCATGAGGTACAGCCCCTGGGCTCAGCTAAAGAGCTGCAGACCCTGACCAGGAGCCAGCAGGGAGGGTAAAAGGGGCAGCATCCTTTAGAGGAGGTAGCTGTCAAGTTTTCATGCATATTTTCAGGGTCACAGAGATTACTATCAGCAGGGCTCTGCTGGATTGTGCAGTACTCTTGAAATGGTCTGGGAAGATCATGACAAGGGCTAAAAGTCAAAGGAGGTTTGTTATGATGAGCCCGACCTTTTCAAGCAAGGAAAGGAGGAGAGAGCAGCGTTGAGCCACTGCATTTGATCACAGACTCCTCTCCTCTGGGCTCCAATGCTAACTCAAATTAATGGCTTACTCAGGAATGAACGCAGAATTAAAACATCTTTCTCCTGCAGGCTGTAAAGAAACCTTGTCTGCTGAATCACTAGATGATGCACTGATTCTCCCTTCCCTAAAGAGGAGCAAAGTCATACATTGTGCACTTACTGACCCAAATAAAACTGCATGCCATGAAATCATTGAAAAATTCACCACCTTGAATACTGAGCTAAGAACCAGGTATTCAGATGAGTTCCCTTGACTTCCATGCCCCTACCAGTGTAAGCCATTCTGAAACACAAGCTCGTGCAACACCACAGAACAGGAGTGTCCATGTTTCACATATCACACTTCATACCACTGTCAAGACAGTGACCTCTTAACACTCTCCACAGCTCCCCTTCTTGCAAGCCCTGACCTTGCACCAGCTTAGCAGATCACTCAGATCCACTTTGGAGAGCAGTGTCCATGGCAGGACTAGCAGGGCTGGCTGGGGATGCTTCTTCTGGCCAAGATCCATGAAGCCTGGGTCCAGCCTCTCCAGATGCTATGATGGCACATGGCAGCCACCACATGGGAGCAGGAGGTCAGCAAGAAACAAAGGAACCTCCCCAAGGGAGCCAAGCAATCACCCTGCTGGCCATATGTGCTCTGTAAGCAGAGTCCTTCCACGTGAGCTGCCCTGGTTTGGGGAACTGAAGGAGGAATTGCTTAAAAACATTTTTTCTGGGCCAGGTTTTCCAAAGCTTTCCTGCAAGAATATCAGGAAGCACCTCTGAGGCCAACGGGACAGAAATTATTGCAGACACAGATCCATCAGATCCTTTTCTTTGTGGAAAAGGCACTGCACCACAGAATCAGTGGAGATGAAGCACAAAAGAAAGTACAAAATTTGGCAAAACTGTGGCTTTGGCAACTTTCAACAATAATTTTGATCAGAACAAACTCTGGAGTGCCTGAACCTCTTGTTTGCAGCTCTCAGCTAAGTGGGCTTTGGGGCTGTAGTAACTGAGCATCTCTGGTTATAGCTCACCTGGGCTCTGGGTGCCCAGCACAGCTCAAGAATAGAAAGGAAAACAGCCTTGTTTTGACAGGATGCCAGTGAAAGCCTTGGGGCAATCAGGTATGGGAAGGTGACCTTTCCACTATCTGGGGGAATGAGGTCCCATGGAACCTGCCTACCCCCAAAAGGAATGATCACAGTTCCCAAAGATAACAGGTTTTCATCTTTCTGTTATTTTAATCCTTCTTTGTCTGCTCATGGTATTCCAGACAAATAAAACACACCCTGCTTGGCAGGCTCAGCCATCTCTGCATCACCTACCAGTGCTAGCAAGGCCTAGATAATGGGGACTATACATGGCTTGACCATCTGGGTCAACACTGTCAGGCAAGAAGATGTTGCCATCACCCACAGTGACAAGAGGACCACACTAGGAGAAAGGTCAGGGTCAGGCTGTCACACAGAGAGATGTGCAACTAACTAAAGTCTGTCCCAGCAACCAAAGCTCAAAGCAGCCGTGCTGTCACTGATTCACAACCCACACTCTTCTGTCAATCTGCCCTACTGATGGACTGCCATGGTCAGCCAGAAGGGGGAACAGGGAACCTGTGCTTGTCACCAGGAGTCCTTATGGACCCCAAATGAACAGTCAAGCTCTGACTGTGCAGCCACCAGCAACTGTCCAGCTGCCTTTGCTCCTTTGGTAGCATCTGGCCTCTGCAGCACAAAGCTCTCAGGCAAAACTCATCTCAGGTGGAAAGAGAGCAGGTAAGGCAGCTAGGGAAGGACCAGCTGTGAAGGAGCACACTGGGAATGCAGACTGTAAGCTTCCTACTAAGCTTATCAAGGTTGTCCACACCCACTCAACACCTTCCAGTTGGGTCCTCTCTGGCACTGAAGCCTCCACTGACCAGCCTCTCACTTCTGCACTGCCCTGCTCACTGCAAAGGCATTCATGCTTCCCAGCACCTCAGTGCTTTGGAAGGTCAGCACAGATTTTTTCTCTCATGCTAAAGCTAATCTATGAAGTGCCCGCTGTCACAGACTTCCAAAAACAGAATCCAAGTGTCCTTTCCCAGCTCTCTGCAGCCCTACAGCACTGCTTCTCTCTGGTCCTATCTTCTCCAGCAGATGCCCCTTCCTTCTGCCTTCATTTACTACACACAAAACCTCTGGCTACTTCTGAACCACAGAAGGCTGCAGGGCAAGGCTGGGACAGATGTCAGGAGCTAATCAACCACTTCATCATTCTTCTATCTGACTTCTGCTGCAGCAATGTCACGAGACATCCAGAACCTCCTGCATACACAAAGCCCTACAAAACAAGCAGCCTTTTGCAATCACCCCTCTGGCACAGCTTTAACTCTTAACCAATTTGACAATATTGCTAAAACACCACACTGCTGCTTTGAAGGTCCTTTCTGTGTGTGTCAGTGTTCCTTGTCAGAAGGAGCTCGCTGTAAAGCCAGAGAACTTGCTAATACCACAGCACAGGGAAAGGCATTGATCCCAAAAATGCTCCATTTTATACTTGCAGGGGCAATGGGGGACTGAAGTTTCTTAGAGAGATGCAAGTGCAGGGTGACCCCCATCACAAATGAGGTTCACCAAGGGATCTTCACCATTAAATATATGAAATAATTTAATTTTACAAGACTCTGCTGGGCTTCCCTGGGAGAGGAGGGGGAGAGGAAATTTCCCAGTGCTGAACTGTGGTGTGATTTGGCTTGCACTGCCCCCATCGGTTGTGTAGCCCTGGAGCTGACATGGTAATAAAGATCCCTTTCCACTTCAGTGGCTCTGCACATAAAGAAGCGTTCAGCATGGTGTGTGCATGAACTCAATGGGAACGGGAGCTGGAACGCAGCCATGCTGAGAACAGAGTGCTGCCTACCAGGAGAGCCCCATCAATAATTGAGACGTCAGAGACACAGGGAAGTGTGTGAATAAGAGCTGTCAAAAGAAGTCATTTGGATCTCTTTGGATACAGTGATGGATAGGCTCACTCATCACCAGACACAACTGCAATCCACTGAAAGAGGAGAGGAGCAGAGCACTGAAATTCCAAGGGGTTGGGGCAGGTTGTTTGATGGGCAGGATGCTGTTGACTCCATGGATGGGAGTATCTCATTTAAGGCACCAAGCAGGTGTGAGCACACTATCCTGTGACTGGTAAATGGAGCAAGAGAATGTACTCACAGCACACAGAAGCCCTCACAGATCCTTGGTGAGCTTTGGTGGCATGCAATGCAAGCTCAAGGTGAAGATAAAGCCACCTCCTTGAGGAATGCCACCTCAAGGAAAGTCGTCTCCTGGGCCCACAGTACTGAGGGCTGTGTGAACATAACACTTGTTTGTACAATTACTCCACTATTTGGATTAGTAGCATACTCCCACTCTCTATTCCTACATCCTTAAATCCAGCAGAGGATGCAGCTGGCTGACAGCAGGATGCTCCTTATTCCCCCATCTGCCAGACACCGACACGCTCCATCTGCACCCAAAGCTCCCACCCCACCCTCAGCAGAGGTGAGCAGACACTAAACCAGTGCACAGATATGAGACACCAGTGAAGCAGAAGCTGCCCCTCAGTGCACTGGCAGCTCTGTGTCCCATGCCCTGCTCAGGCAGACAGGCCTTGGTGGGTGTGCCGGGGAAGCTCCCTACGTCTTGGGGCTTCTTCCACCAGGGCTAAAAAGAGATTTTCAGAAAGAGTGAACAGTACTTCACATTGTTATGGATCTCCAGACTTGCCTGGGTTTCAGTTTAGCCAGTAACCATCCTCATTTTAAAGAATGTTTTAGACCTACAGCAGTTAAGGGCTCGGTCATGTGATAAAGCCTGGTAGCTCCAAAAAGGAAAGAGCATGAGTGGCACTCTTCTGGCTGCTGAAACGCTGCCAGTCCCTATATTGACCTGACTGGGCAAATTCTGCATGTCCCTTGAGTAAATGGCTTGGCTTGGATCCTCTGTTCCCAGCCTTGGCTTTGAGCATCAAACCTTTGACATGAGATGAAAAGTTTTCTCTACACATGCCCTGTGTCAGAGAGGTATTATCGGTTCAGCCGAGGAACCAGGTCACAGATTTGAGCTGTCCCAGTTGTAGGGCGATGTAAGGGCAGCCTCGGTTGGAGCCGGTCAAGGTAATTCCACTGATGTGGGGGGTATTCAAGCAGAAAGAGTTCACCCAGGGCAAGGAGGCAAGGCAGAATGCGAGCTTCCGAGACAAAAACCAGGGAACTGGATCTAAAGATCACACTGAAAACAGTCTCCTGAAAGACAGGGCTTCTTTTTACTCTGGGCACTTAATCAGTTTTAACCCCATTTGCATGGAAGTCCAGAAAGACTGGTATCTGCTCCAGTGGACAAAGTGGAATAAAGGCTCCCCTCTCCAGCAAGCTCTAGAAAGCTTTTTAAGAATAAACTTAGTCATCAAGCAGGTTTTTATGCCCCGCCCAAACTTCAGTTTTGACCCGAAAAAGAAATAGTCCTGAAGTCCTGACACTCACTTTTAAAACCACAAAAAACGAGCCATGCTCCAGTAACGTAATCACAGAGTTTTCTGGCACCTCATCCCTTAAAAATACATCCATCTGCTTCCACGCAGGCCATCAAACTCAATCTTGTTCACAATGGATTTCCCAATTCCTGCGTGCTGGAAGCTCTGCAGCGGTGCTGGCTGTGCCGGCTGGATGAGCCCTTACAGCAGCACAGGCTGCAAACCTCACAGCTGTGTTTTCACTTAAAGGAGCTGCTCTGGAGACCAAAGCACTTCTTCCATGAGCTTTTCTATTTGTGCTGCAGCTCAAAATTGCTGGAGAAAGACCCTGAGCAGTGGATGAAGAACATGTGGTAAGGACAGGATGGGGGTAATAAAGGACAAACCAAAAGTCCTACAGTGGAAAAAAGAGAAAAGACAAGGAAACTTGCTACCAGCTCAACAAGTTACCTCTCACACTGGGTTTTGGCTTTGTAGACAGCAAATGTTTGGCCAATCTCAGCACCTGATTATGGGACTGCTGTTGCTGCTGGTTGGAAGTCATGAATTGGTCTGAAAGTGGTACATCACACCTACTGCCTCCTCTGTGAGGCTCCTTCTCCCCATCCCTAAGAGTGCAATTACCAGGGGAAGGTTTAAATTCTCTAGGAGGTTCCTGAAGCTGTCCCTGCTGCTCCATGCCCTCAGTACATTAACCAGCAAACTGCCTCCTGTAACAGGCTACAAGATCCATGCATGTGGCTAAGGACAATGTCAAATCAAACCCCAATCCAGCCTAGGACTAGGTGCTGAAACACATTTGGGGTATCACTCTGGTCTGAATCCCTCTGCTTAATTTTAAAATCTTATCATTTGCTTAACTGCTGCCTGCATTATACAGCTGCATAAAACATGGGAAAAGCCAGTGAATTCCTGACATGGCAGATGGAAGAGAAAAGATAGCTCTTTCCTCTTAAATTAATCTGGAAACCCAAAGGTTCCCAGCCTGGGAAAGCCACAATAAGCTATTACTGAATTAGCACACAGGCTGCAACAGCTCCTGCTCTCCAAACATCAGCCCTGGGATGCAGTGAGAGGGTCTCCCTGTTACAGAAGTGTAGTCACCAGCACATATTCCCTGGAACATAAGAGGGCTGTCCTATTGATGGTTAGTGGCCCCAAAACCTCTGCTGTGGGTATTCAGCCAGCACAACAAAGCCAGGAAGAACTGTGGCTGGAACCTTTGCACAGACAGGCAGATGCTGTCACCAAAATGACAAGCTGGCATCACACCCTTGGCTTTTATGTGACAGCTGCAAGTCAAAGTTGAAGAGTCTTTCTAGAAAGATAGGGCACAAGACAACTTTCATCACTTGGCAAAAATATAAACTGCAAATGAGTTTATTTTTAATCATTCACGCTTGCATCAGTTTTCAGACGCAATCCACAAAGAAATGGATCCAGATTTATTTAGAAAGAAGAGCTGAATTCTTCTGTTCATTTTATAAACTGGATGAGCTCATTCTCTGCATGCAGGATTAGGAAACCACAAAACTAAAATACAGATTACACATTTGTGAGGAGTTTAAATTGGTGGATTAACAATATCTTCTTCAGAAGCTAACAAATTGTGACACTGCACTGCATGCCCTAGACCACTAGGGAACTGTCAATGAAGTTAAAAGTATTTTCTACACATACACCAACTTGGAAATAGAAGCAAAACATCCCTAGGAAATGCCATATTAAAAAAAATGTGACACTAACAAGACACATGCCAAGTTTCACTGCTTGGCTGTTTCATTTTCTGTTACTCAGAGCTTGTCTCCCAGCCTCTCCTTAAAGCATTTCCAGCTCTGTTGCGTCTCCCAGTCCCATCCACGTTTTAAAATACAGTTTCATTGATTTCACTTTGTGCAGTAACAAAACCCTCACAAGCTGGGCTTTGCCAGCCTCAATTGAGACAAGAGATTTTGGGCTGCAGAAAATTCTTGCATTCTGAAAGCTGATGATGTCTACAGGCTTAGCAGGAAACAGTTACTGGGAGCAATTTCATCCTGCCCAGCCCAAATGGTCTCTTCTTTACTTGAGAGATATGAAAATTCACTTGGGAAAGCAGGAATTTGGGAGAAGAGGATGATCAAGACCCTAGTAAGACGGTAGATTGCAATCAAGAATTTTAAACAACCCCAGAGACTCCTGGGGAGGTAAGACTGCCCCTTCTCAAACAATTAAGAGTTGATAGCAAGTGAAGTTTCTCTGTCCATGAAGAAGTTGATGGCTGGAGGGCAGCACTCAGATCTTATGTACTTATCAGAGGGTTAAAATTGCCTAGGAGAGATCAGAGGCCAACAGCCAGAGGCCAGGAAACAGCACAGGGCGCTGTAGCTGGCGTGAACATGAAGAGGCAATTCCTGGATCTGCTGCATGAGAAGAGAGGTGAGAAATGGAGCTGCTGACACTACAGTTCCAAAGCCCACAGGCACCTGCAGTTGGTGCAAAGCCTAGAGAAGGAGAGAATGACACCAGCAGCACCCATTGATACCCAGGACTGACCCAGATCCTGGGCCTCAGAATCTCTGGTTCATCCACCAGGGGCTGGCAGAGCAACAAATACATCCACTGCTCTGAAAATCCTGGAGCAATCAGACCAAACAAATGAGTTAAAGAAACCACATGAAAAAAATGAAACATTTCTCACCATTAATAAGGAGAGGAACTTTGGGGGTTCAGCTGACATAAAATTTCCCCTAAGCTGACCAGTGCCAGCAGCCAGAGAAAGGGCATTTCTGTGCAGCCATGGCACCTGTGGCTCATTGGTCAGTCACAGCCAGGACCTGAGGGGTCTGTGGGACCAACACCAGCTTTGTCATAGATTGGGTGGTGTGGAAGTCCACATGTATGCCATCTTGATCTGACAGAGAAAAACAAAGCCTGATCAGAAAGAGATCTCTAAGGCATTTTCTGGCCCAAAATGGTATTTGAGAGCTTGAAAGAAAAGCAAGAGATGTGTTCCACGTTTGCTTTAGATGAAAAGTAACACAACCAAGTAGAAACACTCTCTAAACTCACTGCTTGGTATGCTGTTATTAGATAACAGGTTATTATCCCAAACTGTTATTATTTCAGACTCCTGACAGCTGTGCCTGAAAACAGGTCTTAACTTACTGACCCCAGGTTTAAGCAGCCTGAAGTTTAACTTCATGCTTGGCCCTGCTGATTTGCGAGAGCCCGTGGCCAGTAGAGAACTGCGTTGCAGAAGTCAGCAGCTCCCAAAGAGAGGTCAGATCCAGCCCCTGATGGATAGACAGCTCTGCTAAGGCACAGAGCACCACAAGGGAAACACAGTGGTGCTCCACAGGCAGTTTCTTTAATGGAAAACAGATCAAGAATACCAGCAACAATGGATGAAAAGTGAGGGGAAAAACAGCTCTTCCCAAAGCACTGTATGGTCTCTGAGAGCTGCCCCAGCCTCACACCAGCAAGAGAGCAGACTGCAGTGGTTACCTGGAGGAGGATGTGACACTGTGCTGTCTTCAAATGGCTCAAGTCACAGGGAAAGGCAAGGTAAGAGCTGTGGGTGCAGATGTGTCTGGGTATGTGGCAGGAGGAAGAAAGGTTTGGTGTCTTTTACTGAACATGACTACAACACAGCTTTCCCCCCAACCCAATAGCCCTGGAGGATGCTACTACATGTTTTACAAATCAGTCTGTTTTGTGTCCTTCTTATGATATTTTGTGCCTTCCCATAATGTGCCCAGTCTTTGTCATTGCTATTGGGAGGATGCAAGGAGGGCAGATCAAACACAGCAAATCCTATTTTCTTAAGTTTGTTAATGCAAACTGCTTCCCCTGCTAAGCCACTAATGGAGCTGTGAGAATCCAGGAGCACAGATTAATTCAGCACCCAGGTACTGCCTCATGCCTGGAGGGATTTCCATAGAGTCTCACTGGAAGACAGATGAAAGCTTGTAATACCCTCCATACAAGAGATAAACCCATTAAAACATGAACAGCCCCTGTGCTGACACAGTAAAAGCTCTACCAGGTAACAAGAGCAATCACAACAGTATTTCTAAGTTTAGTTATATCTGAAACCCATTAAACTGGGACTATGAAGAGCAGAATACCCTGATTACACCATGCTGATCTGTTTGACAGACACACTGTTCTCCCCCATCCCTTGGGGTGATGCTGTAAAATACCTGCTAGTCCTGAAGTCCAGATCTAGTGCTGCTGACTCAAGCTTTGCTCAGTCTCTGGGGACAACCTGGACTTTCCTGCAGTATGTTACAACCTGCCAGGGCTGCAGGCAGCTGTGCCATGTCCTTGGTCAAACCTTTTCCTGCTGACACTTACAGCATGGGGATGGGAGGACATCTGCCATACACACTCAGAGCACTCAGGTGCAGAGCATCTTCTCCTGAGGCTGCCACAGAACACGACTCCACATCCTGCCATGGCAGTGCTGGCACCCTCCTCCCTGGGCACAGGTCGGCTGTGTGCCATCAGCTCCTTTCCCTGACTTCATTAAAATCCCATGGCATGTCTAAGCACAGTTGCTCAGTGCATGAGTAGGAGATCCAAAGCTTTCCCAAGACATCTCTTTCCATTCCCATGGACAGCAAGAGCTGCTGCTGTTAGCACAACTGCCAGGCTCCCCTGGGAAGAGACTGGTTGTGGTGCGGCTAAATTCTTCTGGCAGAAACCTGCTCCTGCCCACATTTTCCTAGAGGCTCCAGGCTCCTCTGTCACAGGAAAAGAAGGAAGCAGGAATGGACAGTGGCCAGGAGACTTGTCCTAGCAAGCCCAAAACCCCTGGCAGCAGGACAGGCACCGTGCCCTCCAGCTAAACCATGGCCAGCTGTCCTCTGGCTCCAACACGGCTGCGCTTCAGTGGAGAAGCAATTTCTGTATGTAGGCACTTCAGAAAGGGCTCTGGTAAGGTTCACACTGAGAAGGTGTAAATTCTATAGCATTTTGTAGGGCCAAATTGATGTCAGAGCCTGTGATGCTGCTGTGGATCCCTGTTGGCGCGTGGGGGAATCTTCTTCCAGTGTTAAAGCACAGCAGGATGCTACAACCCTCTGTTCCACGCTGTGACTAAACATATGTAAGGGGCTCAACATGGTTTATGTTCAGTAGCTGTGGTTTCCAAGCAGTATTGCATTTCTTTAAAATGAAGATACATAATATTTTAAAACTATTTTTAAAACCAGCCACAAATGTGCAACCTTTTATGTCATCCCGCCTTCCTTCCATCAGACCTAAAACAGAGCACACAGTCAGAGAAGGTCAGCAAGCTCATGTGTGAGAACTTGGCTGCAGGGATCTCATGTGTGCTTGTGTACACCCACACACAGAGGGAAACTCAAAGCTGTAATTCAAATACAATCTATGTTTAAGGTTTCAAAGACACCCAAGACGTGTTTCACTGTTTAGAAGTGTGGGTACCAGCATGCTGTAGCAGAGCAGGACAATCTAAGAGCTGAACCACAGCATGAGGTTGTTTATTTATCAATCTGCCTCAGCAAGTGTAAGATTTTCTGCCCCTGGGAGTTCAGCATACAAGCAAGCTGATTGTGTATCCCCCTAAAATCTCATCATAGCCTTCCCTTGCCAGGACTGCTCCCATCCACACCTCAATCAAGTCACAACACAACCGAATCTCAAATTCCCATTTTTAACATACCCCTTCAAAAGGCAGCATCAGCTGGAGCAAGCAAATCTTAACAAAATTTTTGGAAATTATAAGACATTCTGCAAAGGCCTGCTCCCTAGAAATGCCTGTCTGCTGTGGAGCACAGCAGCTCTTGCAGAGCTCTCTGAGTTTTGCAGCAGTCTTGCATAAATCAGGCTTTGCAGTTTCCCAGCTTGATGGACTTGGGTCTTTGTTGGGTTAATTTTGTCCAGTCAGCCCTGGAACAGGAGCTGTCCATACCAAAGCAGTAAGTTTTAAAGGCAGAAACCAACACCATATTTTACAGAGACAGTCGAGTTCTTAAAATTAGTTATTTATTCCAACAATATTAAAAGGAGACACACCGCTTTCTCAGTCCTTTTTCCATTCGTAGTACTTTCATTTTTTTTAAACCCATGAGCCTAATCCCTAATTTCTCTATGGAAAAGCTGGAAGGAAAAGATCACAGGGAAGAAGGATCAGCCTGCTAGAGCATCCACTGTGCCTGCTCTCCCTTCGGAGAGGCTTATGGTTGAGATTATATTTTTAAATACTTTCTGAAAATAAATAAATAAATAAAAATATCTCCAGGCATCGGTATTAGCCTGTGAAGGAGACACAGACAATGCATGGGAGGCTAGAAAGGAGCCAGTAAATTTTAAGGGTGTAGAACAGGAGAGGGGATTAAGCCTGGTGATTAAATTAGGCGACGCATGAATACATTCCAATGCACAACATCACTCAAGCACTGGACAAAACATATGGCAACAATGGAGAGCGCTGCCCACGAGGTCACCTTTAATATGATTAGCCATGGAGGCCTGAAAGGAGATCTCCCAAGTACCAGCATGGTAACCCCGCTTTGTGCAGCCTGGAGGAGCTCCCTGTGAAAGCCTTTGAGGCTCCCTGAACCCGCACAAACGGCTGCTGTGTGCTCAGGGATGTGCCCAAGTCCACTGAAAGCAGGACATAGACAAAAAAAAGAGCCCTGAGGCCAGGCGAGCGTGCTGAGAGTGGTTTTTGTTCCCCACTCACAGGGCAGCAGTGGGAGCTGTCCCCAGGGTGTCCTGCCTGACAGCTGGGTCACCACACGGGCTCTCCTGTTCCGCTTGGACTTTTCAACTCTGCCGTCCCGCATTCACCGGCACGGCTCCTCTCTTTGAAGGGGGAGAAAGCGCCTCATCCATCACTGACACGAAGGCAGTTAATTCACTTCTTTACAACTGGAAAGGCTTTTGCTGTGAGCAGGAGGGAGTGCAGGAAGAGTAATGAAATCCAAAAGGGAGCCAAATGATGCTTTCTTCTGCTAGACGCCAGCGCTGGCAGTGCTTGCTGCTGGCACCGTCCTTGGTGGGTGAAAGGAGACTCTTTTGTGGTATGCCATTAGCTACTTCCAAGGCCCCAGTTCATGTTTACCACAGCCACTGTGTTACTTCACTTGGTATTTTTTTCCAGTCGTGTTGATCATACTGCAGGACTGACCGAGTCCGTTTGGAAACCTTGCTCACAGAAAGCAGGAACAAATTGCTTTTTTAAAAGACTATTTTTTTTTTTCCTTCTGTAAACCAAACCTCACGCTGCTTTCCATAAACCCAACCTAAACCTGAAATCCTCACTTAAAACTGAAGAGCAATGGTCCCTGCTAGGCTTTGCCTCAGCCATGCCTCTCACCCATGGGATGCCACAAGCCACAGGAGTATCCAGCTGCGCTGCCCAGACTGCACATGAGGGCATCTCACACCCTGGCACTGCCCTGCAGCCCCAGCAAGTAAAACCCCACCACAACTGCAGCCAGCAGGTTGTCACAGGATCACAGAATATTCCGAGTGGGAAAGGACCCACAAGGACCACCAAGTCCAACTCTTAAATGGATGGCCCAGAGGGGAATTGAACCCACATTATTACCATGCTCTGATCAACTGTTCTGTCAACTGTAATGGGAAGAAACACTCAGTGACATCAAAGATAATCTCATGTGAGTCACTCTGCATGACAACCTTGCTGTAATCAGGTGAGCCCTTCAGACTGCTGAACTCTACCCCAGAGGACCTTGGCACACTCAGCTGACTTCCCTGCAAGGTCTCTGCAGGCTTTTAGCATTTCAGATTCCAGTGACTAACTGGGGACACGTGAGGGACAGGCCCAACGGCAGCTTCTTGTATCTGTATGGCTGGAGGGTGAAAGTCATGGAGACAACCCCAGGAGCAACTTGCTCTGGCTACACAGGTCCCAGCAGCTACAAAGGCTCAGTGACAGAGCAGCAACAAACACGGCTCAGAACTGCTACCAGCTGAGCTCCTGCTGCTGCCAGGAAAAGGAAAGGATCATCTCCTAAAGCCCTTTCCAGTTCTACATTTCCAGCATGCCATAATTGCAGAGCCTTGACACAACACATGCCAGGAACTGCACTGTCACAGCTGACATTCAATAAGTTGGGAGATTCCTACCCTCTCATACCATAGAGTCAACTTTTGATCCTTCTAAAAGATCTCATAGACTCACATGGAATCTGCCAAGACTGAAGATCAAGCAAGCTTCTAATGAGACAAGGCAGACTGTGCTGCTGCACGCTACTTCTAAAAACATTTGGGGCAACAGGTACATAAATGGTTTGGGTTTTTTTTATTTCAAACAAACAAAAAACCCTTCTCCAAATCCTTCCCTCTTTCAAAATGAAAATTAATTCAAGGTCTTTTCAGTAAATCTTCCTCCTCTCAACTGTGTTTTGCACC
Organism: Parus major; assembly: GCF_001522545.3. Classification (NCBI taxonomy): domain Eukaryota; kingdom Metazoa; phylum Chordata; class Aves; order Passeriformes; family Paridae; genus Parus; species Parus major. The sequence goes on along the minus strand of NC_031778.1, from coordinate 16,136,133 downwards.
CAACAAAGGGTACGACAAAGGCTACTTGTGGCAAAACCACTGATGTTCAGTGCTGGGTGTAAAGTAATTTACAGACAATTTTCCTGAAGGGATGATGCCCCCGTGATGTTACTTTGTCCAACTGCTTGGGGCTGGGGCAAATCCTCTGTCCTCTGCAGAGTTCAGCTGCAGGTGGCAGCTGTGAACTCTGAAGAAGGTCGTCCAGTTCACTCCTGTGGCATATCCACTTCTCCCTACGAAGTGGGCACACAAGGACAGGTTTGACACACCTCTGTCTGCTGGATTTCCTCATCCCAAGAAGAATGTACAGCATTTGTTTTGGTCCTGGCTTGTGGAGACCAGCTGGCTTCTGTGCTGGGCCTGGCCTGTGGAAACTCTGTTCAGATACCATATTTCTCCCTGGCATCTCCTGGTCCTCATCTTACTCGATTCTTTATCTCAGAACTCCTGGGACTCTGAGCAATAGCATTCTTCCAACGTGGAGAACCTCAGAGTACTCTCTTGCACATTTTTAAGGAAAGACACACCTGTTTACTATCTCAGCTTGCTGCAACAGCACCATGTTCATGGTCTTTAAACTGATTTCAAGAAACCTCTATAAATGCTTGAGATTCTGAAAAGAGATGACCACACTGCCAAAGGATTTCAAGGTTAGCCCACTGGGTAAAGGATATTTGTCAGCAGCTCCCCCTGGAATAATGTTATTGATCCATCAATATACCTAACTTTTACTCATATCTGAACATGAGAAACCAGTAACTCCCCAGCTTATTTAACCACCTATATGTTGCCCATTGTCTTATTAAAAACAAAACAAAACAACAACTAAACAGCAAGGAAATGTGTCACAAGCAAATGTGAAAGGAATTCACTTTCAGTAATGTTTGAAAATAATAAAAACCAGAGAGCTGAAGTGAGAATTCAAAACCTCAAAGTAATTTCAACCATACATACACGAGTAGGGAAAAGTTTATACATGATGCAACAGAAAAAATGACTCACTTTCTGAAATGCCAAGGCCTGTTTTAGTTCATTTTGTCTTCTATACCTGCTAAACACATCAATGACCGAGAAATCATTTAATAAATTGCATTTTTTCAAATCCCATTTTAGCTATTTAAGCATTTTATTTCCCAGTACTGTGGGTCAGGTTGTACTCTAACATGCTAATCAGAAATAAAGTGCAAGCTGGATCAAGGGGTTTGTTACTCAGAAAAGCAAGGATAGTCTTGAGATTAAAACAGAGACCTTGAAATTGAGGTGAAACCACAATCCTAAAGTTAATGCAAAACCTCCTGCTGACTCACGGGACTGAATTTTTCAGCATGGCCATGAGACACCCAATAAGTGACAGCTCTGTAGCCCCCCAGTTCTGCAGGATCAGACAGATCAAACCCATCACAGGGCAGTTTTACTTCAGCTGTCAAGGATGGCACAAATTAAATTTTGTTGTATTCAGGCTAGGCTGGGTTTTTAAAAAAAAAAAACAAAAACAAACAAAAACCAAGCAAGAGTGATTGCTTGGTTAGTTTGTATTTCTGTGGCAGAAGCAAATTTTTCAAGCCCAGTTAAAGGAATTACCTACAAAAACCTCTCCACAGTGATTCTGCATGGCTGGTTTCTCCCAGATGTCTCAAGTCCCTCATGCCACTCAAGTCCAGCAAACTCTTGAGACTAATTTCTCGCCGTCTCTTGTTTAGTTTTCAAGTGACCACCAATTTAATGGCATCCCATCCCAGATGGGCAATGGACTTAGTTGGTAATCAGCACAAATGCAAGACATTAGCTATCAGATGAAATCCAAAATAGAAATATGCTTCCTTCAGAGGGCAAAGTTTAATAGTGCTGGCAGGTTTAAGGTGTTGACAATGAAATTACTTGTGAATACACATCTCTGGGGAGAGATGGGTGTTTGTGCCTCAAGATGGAAGCAGGAAATGACAGGGAATGTGTCTCCCACAAGTGAATGCAGAGCTGCCCAAAGAAGGAGCACACTCAGGGAGGAGGTCTTCCTCAAATCCCAACTAAGGAAACAAGTGCAACGTGGACCAACAACCTTATCTGAGATGCTTCATGCTCCCATTTTACGCAATTCCATATTCAGGGGAAATCCATAATCTGAATTATGTTTGTTTGCTTAAACAACTTCCCTGTTACCACATGAAGATGCACAAAAGGGCAAGATAAATGATCCAGACTACTCAAGACAGATTCAAAGCCACGTGCTTTCAAAACAAACCCAAGAGGTTACTCAACAAAATGTACTCCAAATGAATCACTGCAAACTTTAATAGGACATATCATTTCAGAAGATGTGAGCTTGGACTTAGAACACTTAAAGATAAACCCAAAAGTGGACTTCAGCAGGCACTGCTTTCCTCAGATGGGGCATGATCAGCTCTGTCCTCAGCTCAGCTTGAGGATCTTGGCTAGGCTTCTGTAGTCTCATTTCAGTGGGCTATGAAAACCACAGGTGCTTTCTGAGCTTCTTTGTACTTCAGCATCTGTATGCTATGAATGACAAAAGATAAAATATCCCAGGACTCAGGAGTGATCATACCCAGAAACACCTGATAAAATGACTTGTGGCCATGAATTTTTCCCTTCTCACTTTGGAATTGTAATAAGAAATCACAGAACTGTAATGCCAGAATCTTTCATCTCCTTCCAAACGTCGTCTTTTGTCATTATACAATTATCCTTTCTTCTATATACTATTGGGTGAAACTGAAAGGGCTCTGACAAAGAGCTGCTACATCTTCACCCATGGCAGACTGATACACTTGCAGTTATATCAGTCAACACCCAGTGACTCCATCTAAAGAGGATGATGGATTAGCCATGCAGTCAACTATAATTAATACCTGAAAAAAAAAAGCCCTTGTCAAGTCTTTGTTCAAATACGTGATAAACAGAATCTGGAACAACAAGAGACTTTCTGATGACGTCTGTTCATCACCAGGGAAGAAAAACACCATCAAGTGGAGGGCAAGGCTCTGAGAGCAAGGATTGTTTCCTCAGCAGAATATGTAAAATAAGAATTTCCTCCCAGCATTCACCCCATATATACCTCTACACAAACATGTGTTTTCCTAGGTTTTATTTGTCTTGCTATCAGAGACACTGAAGAACCAGTTTGTTTCTGCTTCATTAAGAACCAGTTTTTCCATCCTGAACCTTTTTCAATATAGCCAGCAGAAGCCACTACTCTCCCTGTCAACCTCAAAAATACCAGTGAGCAGCTTGCTCGGCCGGATCAAGCACTGAATCATCTGTTCACCTGAGCTATCAGCATCACCTTTGGGACACATTCCATCACACTAAGCCAACACAGATGCCCTCTATTTCCCCTAGACATGATATTTGGCACTGTCTGAGGTCCCTAAGAGCAGATGACACCAGGCTGTCTATCACAAGTCAAGGGCAAGACCCATCTGCAAGAGCTAATCCACAGAACCAAGAGATGTGTACTTCATGTGTGAATTTGGAGTGCTTGCAAACACCTTCACCCTTGCTTGCAGGTCAGCATGTGATGACTGCCAGCTCACCCCCCTTCTACAATGGCTGATCACCAACTGAAGTCAATCAACAGAAAAAGTCGAGCAATTTGGAAGGTCTAATGATGCCCACTGCAACTCTGTCCCAGGCAAGCAGGAGGGACTTCCATGGGATAGCAGCCCACTGGCTCGGTCCTGGCACACATAGGCAAAACCCAAGAACATAAAAGAATGGGGAGAGAGGTTACTTGTGAAACACACCAATTGCTCTTGCACTGGCTGGCCACAGTTCAGCCCTCCTTGTTTCTCTGCTCTGAATTGTGAGACATATCTGTTAGGGAACCAGGAAAAAAAACCCTGTCCTTAACTGGGCCAGTAATACACAGCAGAAACAAAGAAGCACCAGTTCTTATTCAACAGCTGTAATAAATATGAGATGAAGAGAATGGCCCAAGGCACTGGATTTGGCAGGGGAATCAGATAAAGTCCTGTCAGCTCTGCCACCAACACACCATGTGAGCTCGGGCAACTGCCTCACCTCTTCATACCATTCCCATTGTCTGGAAGGATGGAGCCAGCCTCTCCTCTGATACTCTCCTCTGAGGCTAGCAGGTGAAAGAACAACACTTCTGCTGTGTTACACAGCATCTCAAAATTAAAGCAAAAGACCTGTTTTTTATAGAGAACTTTCTCAGCTTGCATGTGCAATAGATTTAATAAAACTCAAGGGTTATGCTGTGTTTGTTTAGTAGCAAACCACTTGTACATCACCAGAGGTCTTAAGCATCTGAGCTAGTGGCTGGAATACTTTCTCTGGGAAGAATAAAGTCGTAACCCACTCTTGCATTACTGATGGTAAATTAATGCCAGAGCACCACTGTGTGGGGAGCTCCTTCCTGCCTATGTTTGCCCAGACATCTGGCTGCAGTGGCTCCCAGTACAACGCTCCACAGCCGAGCCCTGTGCTCCAGTGTCCGACTCTCCCCTCCTGCCAAAGCCAGCTCTACCACTTCACCACCTGCTCCTGCTGGGACACAGCTGCTCAGCTCTAAAAGAACGATTGGGGAACGGCAGGACATGTGCAAGGACATCAATCCTACTCACACCCCTGGGAAGACTTCATTAAAATCCCAGGGCAAATGACTAGATGCAGAGAGCTTTCCACTCAAAATCCTAATTTAGTCAAATTATTTTAAAACCTCCTGGCAATGCAAACACCTCCATGCAAGCGGAGTGACGCTCAGCCAACACACATCCCCTCTATAATATGATCCCATAACACCTCCATCCCATGTGGATCCTCGGTGTGTGTGCACATTTCCCAACCTAAGCCATAGCTGCTCCTGACCACAGTGGTGACATCTCCTATTTTCCTTTCAAGCACCATGTTCCTCTGTAGTATTGCAGGGAAGACATGCTGAAAATCCGCCCTGCTTTTCTGGCATACCTTTTCTCATGCATTTTAGGTACTCCTGCAGGGAAGAGCAGCATTCCCCAGGAGGAAGCTGCAGCCTCAGGTGCTCGTTCTGGTGCATTAACTGGGGCTATGCAAAAGACACAAAATCCCCAAAAGAAATTAATCTCCAAGTACATCCAACATTCCCCCAGCTGCCTTATGTATCACACAGTATAAGCAACTGTCCATAATGATCATATAGCACCTGCTGTCCCCAATCTGGGTTTCAGTGATGTCTCTTTAACCAGACATCAAAGAGAAGGAGCAGACAATGGTGGAATTGTGATAGGAAGTGAATAATGAAAGCTCCCTGTCAGTCTGAGTTTCCATTTATCTCACAGCCCCGTACATACTGCCCACCCTGCCTTTGCTGTCATGTTCATGCACTGTTGCTGTAACAGCCTCTTTAGGGATGTTTCATAGCAGTTTTCAGGCTTTTATAGATGGGCCTTTTGGATTTTCTCTTACACCAAAGCCAAGTGCCCAGCCAGGTACATACTCTTCAAATCTGAGATGAATTTGGTACCAATGTCACATGCCATACAATGAGCACCACAGCTTTCTTTCTGAGACCGACCAAGAGATGCAACACCTGCTCCAGTCAGGGGCTGGAGCAAAGCCATTTACTCCTCCCTTGAATAGTCCACACACTCGGTGTGCAGGGGTAGCACATACAGAAGCCTTGGACAGAAAACCTAAGGATCACTCCAGGGAATAGTCAAGCCAGGATGAACCTTTCTGCCCCAGCAGCATTTTAAGACATGAATTCAGAACATGCTATTAAAGGAAACACCTCAGACTGAAGTCTGTGCAACATTATAGCCCATTTCTGTTCCATCTAAACACTTCTTCCAATGCTAAGTCTTCTATTCATATACTAATTAACTGTATTTTGCACACAATGACTGTTTAACCAGGGTAGAAATATTTATTACTTTCACAAAGCAAGAATAAAAGACCTGAATGCTTACTATACAGATATGAGGCAGGAAATATGACAAAACAATTTCCCATAATTATTTCCAGCAGTTGCATATTGGAAAATTTTAATAATGAGAGTAATTAATTTGTGGTTCTTGAGATTTACAATTAAACAGCATCAGCAAGGACAACTGTCTAAAAATACATCTGTCCTATCCCATTAGCTATAACCAAAATGGAAATTTCCCAACATACAGCATCACATCCTGCACATGCATTGTCCTTCCTCCTCCTTGCTTTCCATGTGAGTGGCTTGAGTCACCTTCTCAAAGCCATTTGCATCAAGTAGGCAGACTAGGTTCTGAGAGCTTCAAAAACTACACAGAGCTGGCTACTAAATCACGTGTCAAACCTGGGTGGTTTGGAGCTGGCATTCTGCACACATCATGATGCTTGGGATCCTTGTTTCCCTATGTTTTCTGAAGCTCTATTAAATGCTGTCTTACTTTAGCAGTACCACCAGTCTTAAATAAACAAAGATATTCTCAAAGAGCACCAATTTCCTTATCCCCAGGAACCATGGGACAAGATCATAGGTCTCCAGTGTGCTACAGAGCTACAACAATACAATTTTTGCTACCTCTATGTTACTCAAAACAATACAGACACACAGGGAACAGCTACCCTTACTCACATGACAAGACAATGGCATCATACACAAGCTGGGAGCAAGAAGAAGTGAGACCATTTCACTACCAATTCAACACTTAAATTTGCGTTTTCAACATACTCTCATCTTTGTCATTTTTGTCCTTTTTCCCTTCCCTTCTCCCACACACCTGCAAAGCTGAATGTCTGTTTTGCAGAAAACAAGAAGAGAAGCTGTTTTAGCAAAGAATTCAGTTGCACTAAGTGGTACAATGTAAATGCACTTTGGGTTGATGTCACAAGGAACTTTGGCCAATGCTGATGTTTTGAGCACCCAGGTGTAAGTGTGCTGGTAAAGGTAGAATCACTGGCACAACAAGAGGAAACACTCAGCTCACAGACAGTTGTCATAGAGACAGATCAGCATCCTGGGGTATTCTCATTTTAAAAAGGCACAGAAATCCTTTTTAACCTGTCTTCCCGTAGGCATCTGTCCTCGTGATTCATTTCTAAACTGCTGAGGCCAAAAGAGAACCATTTATCAGCACGTCTCCTCTAGGCAGGCTAAGGAGCTTTTCTGCAAGCTTGATGGTTTTTGTTGAAAGCAAGTTTCTATCTGATTCTCTGGCTAGTGTTTCTAAAAGCTGTGGGCTGGGGAAGTGATCCAGCTTCAAAGTAACCTGGCCAGGAAAAAAAAAATGAAAGCTGCGGGTTGTGCTCACTTTGCTTTTTAAACCAGGTCAGATATCTGCTACAATTCATAGATTGGTACACCAGGAGCTGTGAGATTACAGCACAAGGGTGGCATTTCATGGTCCTGTGCAGGAAGGAGATGTTGGGGGCGAAGACAATATTGTAAATACCTGAACATTTTTTCTTATTCACATACAAGACTTCTTGCCTTTGCACCTAAAAGCTGTAGCTCTGAATGAGAAGGAAAAGAAATACATTAATCTCTGTCTGTGTGGACAAAGTTTCATAAGCTTCTTAGCTGTTGAAGGTGCAAAGTCTTTAAATCTTTAAAACTCAGCTCAGCTGCTTTTTGGAGCTAGGAAGCTGGCAGGCAGCACAGGAAACCATCTCCTAGGGAAAAAGCCCCAGAAGGGGCCTATAGGGACAGCTGGATCCCCACGGAATGATGGATGTGTGGCTCTGGTTGCAAACAAGGTCCTCAGACCCAAGGTCCAATGCAGCAGGATTCCCTGCAATCCTGGCAGGATTCCCAGACTTCTGCAGAGGCATGAAAGGAACTGGGGAGTGGGGGGAAAGAGTGGGTCACAGGTATGTAGGTTAAAGTCACAGCCAGGATTAAACTAAAGCAGGAATTCAAAATTACACAGCCCCAAGAGACACACATATACTGACACTGAACCCACAAATCCTAAGCTTTCCAGACTGTGTACTATCTCTGTAATGTCTCATGGTCTTCTGTGTGACCTAGATATGTAATTCCTAAGCTATTAAAATATATATATATATATATTCTTAATCGGTTGAGCTATGGAGATTCCTGCTTCTAAAATTGCTGCTAAAAGATAAAACTTTGCGCAAGCAGATGCTGCTCTCACATTAGGTCGTAACAATTCAGCAGTGGCATTCAAAGAGGAAACATTCCTCTGTCTCCATCAGGACCAGCCTGACACTGCTGCATCCTACTGGAGCCATCCTGTGTCAGGTCCAAGGAGCTCCCTGGCCAGCCAGTACTTCTGCTGTTAAGATATGCCCATGAATGGCTTCATCTGAGGAATGTTCTTCATTTTGGGGAATAAATCCTAAACTACATGGATACCATGGGACAGATCAGCATCATTCCAAAGAGAAAACTGAGGCAGACAGGGAGAGCACTAGCCCAAGGCCACCACAGCCAGTGGCAAAGGAGGATGGGAGATTCTTTCCCCCAGGATATTCTTAATACCAACAGGAAGCACAGGAACACTTCACACTGAAAAATGGCAGGGTGGAAGTAAGCAAAAAAAGTCATCATTGTTCAATCAGGAGTTACCCCATGGTAGAACTCTCAAACATAACACAATATATAGGAAGAGGGCTTACATCCCTTGGAAAAAAAGCACAGGAGTCATCCATGCTCAGCCACCCCCTCCCTTAAGACTGTGGGATGATCATTTCCTTCACTCACATATTTATTTGGAATTCGATAATTCATTGCCCCAAGCTTCCTGCTGGAGTTTGTCTTCCATTGTTCAGGATTTACATTACTCAACAGGAAATCAGTGAGAGGTCCAGTGATTAGAAAGGTGTGTTTTCCATTTGGACCCACCCTTGCTTGCTCAGTTGGGACTGGAAGTGGGACATAGCACACAGCTGGGCCCATGGGAACTCAGAGAACTGGGGAAGCAAAAGTAGAGGAATTTGTCCCCTTCTATTCAAAGACAGAAATTGCTTTGTCCTGCCATACACCACTGGCCATGTCCACAAACATGTCCCTCACACACGGTTCATCCTCAGGCCTTGGAGCAACCACTTCCTCCATGGGCTGAGGAGGGTGTAGTTTATCAAAATAAAGCTATCAGGGCAGTGCTTGACTCGACCAAGTGTGGTGAAAGTGTCCCTTGATCTAAAATATGCCTCCTTCTCAGAGACCATTACTTTGACATTCTTGCCAGGGGAGAGAGATTCTGCACAGTGTAAAGTGCCACTTGTGAGATATAACTCAGTTTATCATGATGGTTGGGAACCAGGCTGAGCAGGAATCAACTGTCTCTGGTGCCCTTCACTGTGGCTTTTAATCCCAATCTCACAAATGATGCTCCAATATGTTCTCTTTAATGGCTCCTCTGTAAGAGCACAGAGCGAAACAAAACACAGCTAATCTTTTATGGGCTATCACTGGAACAGGATGCTTCCCTGGCCAAATCCTCCCATTGAAAATGTCACAGCTGGTTTAAAGCATATTTCCCCTGAGGTTAGTTTGATAACAGGTAACTCAGCTCAGGGGCACACAGCGCGCACTCAGAACCACACTCTAACAGTGACTTGTGGAAGACAGCTGGTGACCTTTCTGGGCCACAGATCCCAGTCACCATGAAGTCTTTTTCCAAGCCAGATACCTCCAAGGCTTCCCAGCAAGCTGATCTCAGGCAAAAGCTGTGTTTTTTATGTTTCTCCAGCATTCAGGATGTGCATGGGAACAAAGGCCCAGTTTATTAGCTATTGTATGCTAAACCTCAAAGAAGGAAGTCTCTGTTGCAGGAGAGGTTTAAGATAACTTCAAAGTGGAAGTTTGATTTCCAAAAATTATTTAAATATAATTTTAAAATTAATTTAAGGGGGTCTTAAGCAAATGTCCTTGTTCCAGGCTCACTTATGTGTGCTGAACCAGTCCTCTGGGACCTCCTACAACAGATGTAGGCAAGATAGCCTCAGACACCACACTGCCTACTGCAGAAGGTTTATCCTAAAATAAAAACTCCTCTGCTGAAACTCAAGATACAAATTTGTCATTCTGTCCATCTCAGACTTGGGGGAAAAGCACATTGCCTCCTCTTCACAGCAGCTTCACCAGAGTAAGCTGTGTGCTCTGTTGGGGAAGGTAACAGGTTATAGACACTTGCTCCTCTTGCTCTGCAATGATTTCTCTAAAATTAGACTTTCCTGGAACTGGAGACAACACTACAATTCTAAGGAAAATGGGAGGGTCACAACATATGTCTTACATACAATAGCCCTGTTTCCACCACTCCTAGCTTCTTTCTCAGAAATAACCATATGTTGATCAGCACTCATTTTCTGAAATGAAACAATAGTGTCTCCTGCTCAGGAAGACCACTGGGTTCTACAAATTACTGGAACCTCCTATTCACAAAAACTATCAGAAGCCACCTCAGAGCAGCTAAACATCACACAAAAGTATTTTTTCCTGTGATAGCCTAAAATATCTGGATCTCCTTGTAAAATAGAAATGACACATACCACTCCTGATACAAGATTATTTAAATCACCCCAGACAGAAAACCTCCTCACTAGCATTTTTTCCTCTGAAACACACCCAACACTTACAAGTATTAACTTAGATAACATTTAGCCATTTTCCCAGCATAGAGAACTGCTACAAAAGCTGTGGAAAACAAGAAAATTGCAAGCACAGAAAGAAATGTGGAGGATGAGCCTTTCCCAGTGAAATGTATACTTATATCTGTACTGCATGATAATGAATGACACTGTCATGATTTGTTTCACTGTATGAATTACTTACCCAGTCCAACAAGGTTTCAGGATTTTGAAAAATGTTGGAAAATGGATCACTCCTTTAAAAACAGGGATTTTTTTTTTTTTCATCCTGCTTAGTGCTTATGGTACATAATTTGATGCCGCTCTTAAGAATACACTGGCACTCAAATCTGCCTTTCTATTCCAGCCTTGATTTTACACTTGGAGTTTTCAGACTGGCCAGGAAATTCTTAGAGAGTAGAAGGTGAAATTGCTTTGGTGAAGCCTGAAGGGGCTGGACTCACCTGGTCTAAGTGCAGGGCACCCTCGGTGAAGCGCTGCTTGCGCAGGTGCTGCGCGACTCGATGCAGGTTCAGCACAGCCTCCTGGATCTCGGCTATCGAGTGCTGAGGTGAGACAGGGGGCAGCTCTTCAGGTGACAACACCTTCCCAGGGCTGTCAATCATGCTCTGTGCATGGTCATAGCTGAGCTTGACGCAGGAGCAAATGACCGTCCGCCCAAACCACTCATCAAGGATCTGCAAAATTGTAAAGTGTAAATTGATCTCAGGACTCATTCTTCTGGTGCATAAAAGCTTGGGGAGTTGTACAAACACTGGGAGGAACGACAAAAGATTTCCCCACTACCTGTGATGTTTGAGTGAAGATCTTGTCCTACTGAGATCTTCAGGCCCTCTGCCCATACAGATTCTCTAGCATCTAGTAACGTGTATATGCAAGTAATAGATAACAATATACTGTGCATGTCATAGGAGACTCCTTGGATCCCCCTCCTCTACCTGAGTTCCCTCCTTCACAGAGCTCAAAGAACTACAGACCATCTGGGAGCTGAAACCAGTCTGTTGACTCACAGGTTACCAGGTGCAGGAGTGACAACAGGCAGATACACACATGCCAGAGAGCTTCTCCTTCTTAAAACACAGCAGAATGACTTAAAGTGTGGCCATCAGGGCACAAGGGGCTGCCCTTAAAATACTGTTTTCAGGAGTACTGAAGGAACCACAACATCTGACTAGCACTTGTGAAAGTGCCTGAGTAGGACTTTGGTGGGTCTGGAGGAGAGATGGACAGTCACTGACCCCTTGCTTCTCTGGTCATGTCCATGGTTCTAGGTTCAAACTCAAGCCAGGAACCTTTCTGGGCTTCCAAACTACCTTGGAATTGAGAGGAAATTATTCAATAAATTGCTTATAAAATTATTTTATTTTAAACCAGAAGCCACTCCCATTTTAAACTCCCTTAAAGAATACCAGTGTAGAAGTAGGGATTCGGAATTATTTCTTAAAGCAGACAGGAAAACTTATTTTCAGCAAGAGAATGCAACAGCTCCTCAGGGCAGTGACAAAGTGCAGAGGGACATGGGCAGAAGGCTCTTCACAAAAGTCAAGAGCACTGGCATGAGGCTCTGGAGACAGATGCAGGTTGTGATAAATCATTCAAAGCCCAAGTGCTGAGAGACTGATTGGAGAATTGTAATTCTGCCTTAGCTGCCAGTGCCACCTTACCCCTTTATCAGCCCAACAGGACAAGGTAAATTTTGCAAGTGACAGTGTCCGGGGAGAAGAGTGAGCTCTCTATGACAGCCTCATCAAGGATACTGCTTCAGAGACAAACCTTCTTAATAGGAAGGGACTGATTCCCAAAACACCTTTGCTGCCTCCCTCCCTAATGCATCACAGAACATATGTGCTGTATAACTCAGCAACTCAGAGCTCTGAAAGTCACAGGGCTTTTAAGCTTATTTCTAATTCCAAAGTGCTTTAATAGCAGAGATGCAACAAGTAGCATCTTGCAGTGCAAAGTGCACTGACCATCAGCTCATGGTTATTCTCTGTGTGTCTCTTCCTCCGTGCTGTGGAGAAAGAAAGGAAGAGAAAGCCACAAAGCTGGACAGAGATGCTGTGACAGTGCTGGCAGCACCTGCTCTGTGTTCTGCTGCATCAGTTCAATGCAGTTCAGCTTCTTGTGGTGATGGGGAATGCATGTCCAATAGGTCAGCAGGCCCAGCTTTGGAAACACTACCAGAAGAATGGGCAAGCTCCCACGGGCTGGTCCATGTGCCATGGCTGAGGGATGGGCAAGGTACAGTGTAGGAGCAGCATTTGAGGGTTGTGAGCTGGGACTTGGAGATTACAATGAGTAGCCCACAGGACCAGTCTGCAAGGTCTCCCCCATCACAGCAAACCTGGTGTACCCAGAGTCCACACAGAGCACCAGCATCTAAAGGATTTCTAAAGTTCTAAGGCTTTCCCAGTTCTGCCTACTTTTGAAAAAAATCCATAGTCCTGAGGAACATCCTGTCCTCACTGTCAGTGCTCCCACAGCTCTCTACCAACAGCTAAACTTTGAGGGCTGTGTTGGGGCCTTTGACTCACCTCCCTTTCACCCAGCAGAATGTAAGAGAGCATGTGATCCTGTATGCACTGAGATACAGGTATAGTAACACCTAGAAATACCAGCTTTTAGAAGAATGCCCTCCTGGGCAAAAGCCCTACAACCATTTTTCCTCTGGGAAAGAATAAATTCTACTCCAGCCTTCACCTGTCATCCACATCACATGACCTTGAGTAACCCTGAAAGGCCTTGTAGGAGAAACCAGTTTGCTGAGATGGTCACAGGCAGTCTGTTCTCCCAGGTACAGCATGGTCCTGGCCCAGACCACTCCAGAGGTCTGCTCCCTGAGCTGAATGCTACAGCTCCTCTGTTTTCTCACTGGTCAGACAGGGTCATACTGAGCACTGCTTGAAGCACAACGGATATATTGAATGGGACAAGAGACAAGATGTAATTAAAAGCTTATTTTAATTAAGACTTGACTTTTAGCTGTTCAAAGATGACTCACAGTCAATGAAAGATCTACCTAGCAGCTACTCTTAGAAGGCCTCATGGGCAATTATGCTGTTGCTAAAGGAGGGAGAACACTTCACTGTGGACAAAAACAATCCACCTCAGTGCCAGAGCAGGGACTCACTGCAGAAATACATAATCAGGACTGCAACTGTATTTTGTTAAAGCACAAAGGTTGATTCAGCACCCATTAAAGCAGCTGGGACAATAATAAGGAGGTGAATCTTTGTGAAAAATTACCAAATTGGCCCAAGAAATACTGTCTACAGAAAGAGTTGTATATGAGCACAACAATGGATAAAAATCTGAGTACAAAATGTGCATAGACTAAAGAGTGCTCTGGTACTGCCAGTTTTTAGCCCTCCTTGATTAGTAAGGGATTCCTGTGAGAACAAAGAGGAGGTTTTAGGGTAAGAAAGAGTATGGGGAAGGGAGAGAAACGAAGACCTGGGGAATTGTGGCAGGCAGCTGAAGGCAGCTCAGTGCACCAACAGCCAGCCTCCACAACTGCTCCCTGGAAATAACACATGGAGATGATGGAGCCATGCCTTTGCTGAAGGGCTATCATGCTGTATTTGGATTGATGTAATTTGCAGCTCTGAAGAGGAATTAAACAGTCAGTTTACCAGAGAGGCCACAGAGGCAAAGTGCCGCATCCGCCGCATTGCACAACTGCCTGCGCGCACGAGGCACGGCTGGAGCCGCGGGCACATCTCGTCCCACCCAAAGCATTAGCTCCAAATTGCTGCTGGAGGTAAGACATTAAATGGTTGGGTGACCTGGCAAAGAGCAGGCCATTCTCCATTCCTGAGAGTCATACAAATATTCATCCTTTCCCAACCATGTTGAGAGATTATTCCAGTTAGAAATTCCACAGTATGTCATCAGCAAGACAAGACACCGAGACAGTCCTACATCTTCCAGTATTGTTCACCTTTGCTATCCACCTGAGCGTTAAGGGATGACATTTTTACCACTACAGGGGCAGGGGCTGGCCACCGAGGGAGGATGGATTAGCAGGATGACTGCCTGCTGCCTGAGGTACCTTGCCTTCTGGAGTCAACTTCCAAATCACAGAGAACGTCAATCTGTCTCGCATGGGATTGAGACTGCAGAGCTCCTCACAGAGCAGCCTGGGAAGCATTGGGATCACCTGGAAGAGAAGAGAGCCTTGGTGAGACAAGCTTTTAGTGTGGACAAGCTTCCCTGACCAGTTGGTAAAGAGAAAATGTGTTAAGCTGTCAGCATCGTGTTCTCTGTGGCAGGAGTGGCTATGTCACAGCTCTGGGATGCATCACCCCTGCCAGAGCTGTATCACATAGCAAACAGTGTGCTGGCATGGAATGAAGAAGTAAACCAAATCCTCTGAAATGAGAGGATTTCAGACATGACTAAGGCCACCAACATCTACATCAGCCCCACCCCTCAATGAGACCAGAGGCAGCTACAAGTCTCCAACCTGGGAATCATTAACAGTCCTTCCCTCCAAAGAATGGAGTAATCTGCATCTTTAGTTATGCAAACACACTGTGACTTTTAAGGTCACAAAGTTTGCTCTATTTTCCACTTCTTTCCCACTACCACTTTGGCACTGGGAAGAATGAGGAAGGCTGGGCACATTAGGAAATTTAATGTTGAAGAAACATGGTCCTGGCAGTCAGGAGCTGAAGAGGTCAGATTTGGGAACTGTGCTTCTTGCTTTCCCACTGAATACCATGTAACCAAGAAGTAAATGCAAGCTGTCTCTTTACAAAGCATAAATGAAACTTCTCCCTTGCAACACAGGAGCCACGCTTGGCTTCAATAAAGACTGAACCACGCTTGACAGCACAGACAGGAACTTGCAGATGCAGGTGAGATAAACAAAAGCACCTGTTTTATGACTATTGACCATGCTGTTTACAAATGGAGAACAATTACTTTATTATACTCAACATTTCAACAAAATGTCAGCCAACATAAATTTCTGGCAGGTTTTTTTAACCCATGTCCTAATTCCTTACAACTAATCAATATTTCTGCTGCTGAACATTGTATTACAAAATCACAAATTACTCACCTGACTACACCAACAAAGCTAAAGCTTTTGAGTGTATACATGCTAGAGCAAACCCAAGTAGCTCCAAGTGCTTCCACCATCCCTGAGTTATTTCCTAAGTGAAGTCTGTATTAAAGATAATCTTTAGCAGCTGCTTAATGAAGCAAAACTCATTATTTGAATTTCACTTCTGACTTCCCTTCTCATTGTTTACATTTGTGAAGAAGCAATAGCTGCCCTCAAAGAACCACTACATTATTCCTCTGGTTTATTTTGAGTGGCAACAAGGAATGGTGCTTTTCAGAAAAACAGAGAGAAATGCTCTACTTGTGTGCCATAAAGTAATTTAGCTACTTAATTTAGTTTCCGTTTTGACTGCTCTGTGTGCTAGCCTGTAAAGAGAGGACCAGCAGGAAGCTGACTGGCATACAAATCCCAGCTCTTCCAAACTCTGACTCCTATTTAGTGATTTCAGAGATAACTTTTTCTACCTGGAGGCAGAAGAACCACTGCTCTTCAAAACAGTACAAAAAAAGAGTCTCAGGTGCTCATTTTCTCTTCAAGTGCACACACTTTACACTTACCTTTTGCTTTGAAGGAAAGACTTAAAAAATTTAATCAAATTTGTGATTTGGCACCAGAAAATGGCTATAAATCTCTTATAACTGCAGTGGACACTAGTGCCAAAAGGCTAACTGTATGGTCTGGGGCTGTCAGGGAGTCACACCGTGAATCAGCAGCCCTGGTTTGCCTGGAAGGTCACAAGGGCACAGCTTATGATAAGCTGTTTGCTACAACACAAAGGCCGCCAACTCTGTTATTCCAGTTGCAAACAGAATGTTAACAATACTGCTACATTCATAACTCACCGACCCAGTACGTGAGCTTGGCCATGCTGCCTGGAAGGACCCGCACCCCAAGGGTGTAAATTTAGTGTAAGTGATGCCAACTCATTTCAGAAAAGAGAGAAAATAGCTTTATAGACTCTTGGAAATCCCTGCCTGCCTAAGATCACCCATGACCACCTTAATACCCCAAGGTTCAGACCACAGTGAACAAAACACTAGTAATTTAATAAAAGCTCCCATGCCCTTTCCCACCCGAATTTAAAGCTGCTTCTCTCTCTCTCCCCCAACTCTGATTGATCATCTGATAATGGTCCGTGCTTACTGAATATTTGTGTGCCTTTGCACACCCTCTTTCCTTTCACATCTCCTGGAGCAATACCAGTTTGCTAGAAAAATGCCTACATGGAACACAAAAGCCCATGCTCGCTTTAAGTGTACTTGAGCAGGATTAATATCCAATTCAAGAGGCTGTAATTCAATGGAAGGGCTTTCAATGATGTGAAACACAAGCAAAGCTTTAACTCAGATCATAATTACAGCACTAAACACCCACCAACCAATTAGCTGTAACCAATCTACTGTTAGGGAGGCATCAACCTGTGTTACTTTGTTTTATAGGAAAGAAACTTTAAGCAAAGTAACCTAACCTAAGCCATGGGAGAATAAGAATACAATCAACCTTTTCCTGGGCTTAGCGAACACATACATAACATAATGTGACCTTGCACTGAAGGTATTTCAATTTATTCTACCTTAATGAATTAAAAGAAGCCTGTTTCCAACACCACAACAGCCTTGCTTCCTGCTTTAACATCACAATTCCTCTTCACCCTCTACACAGAGAATAAACCAACTGTCACAAGGGACAGGAGTTTAAATTATAAATACACATTTCCTTCTTCCTTAACATGATAACGGTCACAGCCTGAAAGGATTCCTAGTAATTGCAAGCCCAGCATTTAACATACAAAGATGTCACAATTGTGTCACACTCAGAGAGCGAGATGTTCCAGCAGTGATCCCAGGGGCAGCCCAGAGGAACTATGGCAACAGGATTATCTCCATCTCTTTCTGACAGAGACACGGGATGAGAGGAGATTTCCTTAAGCACATCTTTAATGTCCAGATTTGCAAAATATCAAGAGTTGTGTAGAATTGCCTTGAATAATCCAGAGGTTGCCCGGCACCTTTTAAATGCTTTGCCCTTGCTGTGACTGTCTGCCAAGAGGCAGCAGTGTCTGCCAGCTGTCCTGTGGAGTGCCAGGGCACGCAGGAATCCAGCGAGCTGAAACGCTGCCGAGGGATTGCACCTCCAGTGGGAAGTGGTTTCCTTGGCAAATTACTACGGATGTGTCTATGTTGGGGATCACATCATTCAGCTTGATTTTATTGCAGATAGAAATAAAGTCACCTGGGCTTATACAAGGGTCATAAACCTGGAATAAGGGGCTTGCAAATGTAGCTGAATCTAGAAATGCAGTTGGAGAGGCACAGCAGGGCTAGGCAAAAAAATAATTTATAATGTGAAAAAGGAGCTACGCCCCCCCAGGAAATCCTTTCTAATGAATGTGTCTTAGAAACCAGGGCTTGGGTGGTGAGAGCTTGTCTGGTTTTAAACCCCCTCTTTCAGTCAGGTTAATAAAAGACATCATCTCTCCCCACAAGCCTAGCAGTGCCCAAGAGATACTGGAAAGGGCACTTCTTTGAGAGAAAGGCTGATCTCCACAATGCTGACAGCTGCAGGTCTGCACTTCAAATCAAACCACAGATAGACGATTTCTCTCTCCCTATTTCCAAGTCCTAAATGCAAAATCTTCAGCACTACCCTCAAGACTCAGTTGTCCAGCACTGCCTGACAGCCTGCTCCATGCTGCTGGTTCTCCCTGCAGGCAGCCACCCATCCCAGAAAGCCAAAGCAATGGCACCACTGGAAACCCAAAGTGGGAGAGGGCTGGGGGTGCTACACACCACCATGCTGGCATCATAAAACAGATGGACCTGTGACCACAGCTGGTCACACCACTTAGCAGCTGGCTCCTCTGCATGGGAAGATCTAAATCCCTGCTTTTGAAAGCTCTGGGGTTTGTTTTGTTTTGCCTCTTCAGCTAATAAAATGCTTCCAGAACCCAAATGTCAGTTTCCAGTCTCAGACTCATTCCTGGGGAGCTGGGCAGTGGGAGGGAGCACATGCATGCTGGGATGATAAAACTTCTTGTTCCCTATAAAATCTGAAACACCTGCTGCAGCCAGGACTAACTCACTGGCCAGGTTCAGAGCAGGTTAGCCCAGAGCAATTCTGATAAATTGACTTGTAGCAGCTTTTCAAGGAACAGAAGAGGAGAACTGGTCAGCCAACCGAAGAGAAAAAGGAACAAACACTGGTCATGCACAAGCCCTTATCTTCACAAAGTCACATGAGTAGTTTTGCTCCCTTCAAACAACTTCATCTTGCTTTGGCTGCCCCTTAGTTCTTGGTTCAGGTTGGTTATGGCCACCACTGACTCACAAGGTGATCCTTCTCCCTCAACCAATCCAACGAGGAGCGATTGCATTAAGCAAGAATTTCCACTAGAGCTGGTAGGAGGATGCTGAAGTCCAGCAATGGAGTGGGTTCAGCAAATCTCTTGCTTGTACACTAAAAGACACTCAAAGGAAATAAGCAATTTGTTTATGAGCCAAGATTTCTCCTCAGGAGTAGTATCAACACTTCCACGAATTCAGATTTTGATCAACTCTTTGTTACTGAGCCTGAAATTATCAAAATATCAACACCCTGACAACCTGCTGGTGTCAACAGTGAATGTCTTGAAGTCCTTGGACTCAAAATGAAGACAGGCTTACAGCTCTGATCTTTGATCTCCAGTGTAAAAAAGGACCAGTAAAATATTACAGGGATTTATGGCTGAACTCTCACTCGAGCTGCTTCACACCTAAAATAACACTGTGAGATGTGCCAAAAAAGAGGAAACTGCTTAGGTTTTCTTGCTTCTTAAAACCTGATACATTCTTATTTCAAAAACTTTTGACTTGTATTAAATAGACCACTAGCAATTACACAATAACTCCCCTTCTGGTTCAGGAAAATTAAATATGTGGCTTTATTTAACTTCTTTAGGAGGATTAGCATGGCGCTAACCTCTCGCAGAATCACAGCTGTTCTTAGGAAACAGTTTCATCAAAGGAAAGCATATTTTCTACAAGAGTCATGCTACCATCTTGTTTCAGACAACCTGGCTGCGTTCCTTTGCCCATCCCCATGCTCCTTTTCATCTCTTGCAATTAAAATATTGAATATTTCATCATCTAACTTAGTTTGTTGTTTTAAAATGTGTTTTCGGCAGGGCAGAAGTGTGGGTAAAACACTAATCCTGACTGCTGGGCCGTGGTAGTTGAAGATGAATTGAAGACTGGGGCAGCAGGTAACTTATTCTGGCATTGCACAGGATTGGCAGTGCTGGGGGGAAAAGGCACTTTGAAAGAAAATTCAGTTAGCTTCTTCATCCAACTAGATTTTCATGAAAAATGTCTCCTTTCTTTATAAAATCTTCCTTCTCTCTTGACTAAAATAATTACATGGCCTCAAAACACAGTATTTTGACTTGGAAATACTGCCACAACATCCTCCTGGAGTACAGCTTTGCTGCCCCCAGTGATATCCCCCCTAGGCCAGCCCACACCTCGCATCATCGAGTCATTCATCAGAGGGGGAAGCAGAGCACTGCAGAAGCCAAGGGCTTATCACTGGAGAGACTGTAGGGTTGGGAAGACTGGTGCCAGAACAGCTGTTTCCATGAGATACACATTGCTTCCCACTCGTGCAGAACAGCAAGCACAGGGAACTGGGGTCTCCCAGCACAGAGCAGCTGTGTCCTGTTGGTGTCACTACCACTGACCCCGTGGGGACACTCTGGCACTGCTGTCACAGTGGTTCCACAGGGAGCTGAAACCCACCAGACTCCCCAAGACCCCCAAAGCTGTGCCTTGCTGCTAAAGGTAAACACTTCCACTCAAAGAAAGCTACAGAACAGCTGCTAAAGGTAAACAGCTTGATATGAAACCATTAATTTGATGCCAGTAGTGTAACATGAATCATTTTATCATCCAGAAAGTGTAGAGAGGACAGAGGAAGCTACTGGAACAAGCCTCATTACAAAAACGTCTCTGGATAACAACCCTGAAAACATCCAGGAAGGGAAGGCATGGGGAGAATCCTAATCCTAAATAGAACATAGGACACATTTATTTATTTATTATACAAAAGATGTCCTGTCATTCCAGAAGGGGCTGTGGAGACAATGACTTCAGTCTGATTGAATGGGAGTGTGAGGAGAGGCAGATTAATCTGCTCAATGAGACTGTTTCAACGCTCCTCTTCATGCAGCTGATGCCTCAAGCCTGCACAGGACACTGACAGCCAAGTTTTCCAGCTTCCCTACATGCACAGTGCCAGTGGTATCTGACGAGCTACAAAGTGTTTCTGCACATTCAACTGCAAATGAGACAGCTACAAACAAACCCTACACATTTCCTTTCCAACAACGTTAAACCTGAACCTGTTCATTTGTAAAGCTTAGCAGTCAACTTAAAACTTGAGCTTAACATTTGATTCTGTTAAGCTAAAATCTGTATATTTTCAAGCATCTTTTCATTGCATGATGAAGGAACACTATTCCTCCATTATTAGGGATATCCACAGTGTGAACCTTTTGTTTTACCTCAAGGTGTTTGTTTGGGTGTTTTACACCCTATTCTGACACAAATCCATTTCTGGGAGGGATTAGTTGGACTCTTGTACCAAAAGCAAGACAAAATCTTCCACATCTGCAAATCTGAAGCCCCCAAGAGCAAAGTGGAGGAGCAAGCTTGGGTGTGGAGGGCTTGGCTCAAGTCAGCACTGAGCTGGTGAACCCTGGCGCATGTGGGGCACTCCCTGACCACAGACAGAGGGTCACAGGCTCCTGCTCCACCTCTCTCTGTAAGCTCCAAGGCAGTCAGCAGCTATGTCACCTTCTGTGTTTCCATCAACTTACTCATTTTTGTAGGTGTCCTGCAATAACAACCAGATTTTGATTGTGAGCTTCTGAAAACAAACCTTGAAAGTGAATTTATGGTAAATGGAAGGCACAGTCAAAGACAGACAAAGGAAAAGCTGTCCTTACCTTCTGCACCAGATAGACACTGGTGGCCCTTTGGCTTGCTACTTTATCCAGTGCTGTTTCTTCCAGTACGAAGTAGCTCACATCCGCAATGTGCACTCCCACTTCCAAGTTCCCTGGAATTGCACAAGGAAGTCAGTAAGCTGTGAGCAGAAATGAACTGCTGACACACTCAACTAATTCCTCTCCCCCAGTGCTACTGCAACCTTTTTGCTTTATGCCAAAATCTCACAAAACCGATACTTGTTTCCACTTCTCCCACCTGGGGTGAAAAACATGTTCTCTCAGGACACTCAAATTCACCACCTCGTGGCTACAACATGCGAGAGAATATACATAGAAATGAATCCTCAAGTACAGAGGTGGAAATGTGAAAACCCTTAAAATCATGTGGATAAATCTTTCCAATTAGGAGCTTATAATAGTGAGCTCAGGCCTCATCCCTTTGCTGCCACACAACAGCATGAAAGAAAGATGGAACCCCACCTCGAAAACACACAGGCTATGCAGGATCCAATTTCCCTGGTGTGCAGCAGTCAGTCACACATACTTTTGGGTTTTCAGAACTGCACCAACCTGGTTGAGCCCAATTTGCTGCTGGGGACATGGGAAGTCCTCAATTACTTTGGACCAGGTTGTGCAGAAATGCAGCGTTCCATTAGAAGAATATTTCCACTCGTACCCTGCCTTTCCTTCAGATTCGGCTTTTTATCCTTTGAGTCCAGTTTAAAAGCATCTTAAGTCAAAAGTTAGGCTAGAGAGGAGTACTACTGAGGTTTATCGTGAGGTTTTGGCAGTAATTCGGATTTGGAAGTAGTGATCATCCTCAGCTTTGGAAGTAATTAGTACCTGGGTCCAAGAAATTCTGGTTTGCTAATCCTCAAAGCAGCCTATTGACCTTTGTTTTCTCTGGAAGGACTAGGCTGGATTTGAGGTGCTTATTTGTAGAATAGTTCTAAGTGCAGCGGGTTCCTAATTATAACACTTGGTTCTTTAGAGGAATTCACTAACCCCTTGGTATCTATAAATATTTTTTCTTTCCTTAATTTTTCTAAAGAGACAAAGTAATAAGATCCCACGCTGGTGACAATCCTGTTTATTTATATACCTCGCAAAGAACATTATCAAAGCCCTTCTCTGGAGTGTCACGTTTTTGAAGGATAAATGGTTTGTAGCTGTTGTCATTAAGCAGTACATGTGCCTTGTGTGCCCTTCTGATGGATACCAGCACAGGATTTCAGCAGAGTAGGAGTGGAAACAGATGAAGAGGAAGCATGAGAAGGTTCAGCCTCCTATTAGTGGGAGACACCCAGCCCACTGTGCCCCAGCTGGGAACTCAGGGAAATGAGCACCAGCCCACCCTGCAGAGCTGCCTGCCTTCATAACGATTTAACTTTATTAAGCCATGTTTGCACAGCGCTGCGAGTGCGTAAAGTGTGATCTTGCTTTTTGAGCAGCTTTTGTGCACTGAACAGAGCACAGATGTCCAGAGTACAGAAACACACACGGAGGGCAGGAGGGACGGGGTTTAGATGTGCCCACATAACCTCCAGACACTGGAAGGGCCTGCAGAGACTAAATATGATGGCAGCAGGGAGAGGGGGCAATAATCCCATTGCACACCAAGGGACAAATTCCACCACTTGTCAGGAAACTGGGAGCAAAGACTGCAGATTAAATGGTTCACCTCAGAAAGCTGCCTACAGCTGTGTTGTGATATTATCACATGCCTTGAAAGCTGCTCTACATGGATTAGGCATCCAAGCCTGAAACTACTTAGACAGTAAGTCTTAGACCAACAGTTCAACCAACAGGTTTAATATTACACACACTCAAAGCCAACACACTCAGAAGGTAAAAAAATATTGAAAACTTTGAAGTCAATATCGTAATGTATTGACCCTGCAGGCAAATATTGACTAAAGGAAAAGGAGAGGGGGTCATTACATCATGCCTTTAATCGCACTTTAATTCAATATGTGCACTGTTACATACATGAACTTTTTGTCCTCGATAGAAAATCGACAAACCAAGAAAGATCTCATTGCATGAGATAATAAAACATGGAGTCAGCCAACGAAAACACACTAAGCAGAGTTAAATTTCGTTCAGGTTTCCCACCAGAGCTTCTAAAAGCTGGGGTGAGCATGAGACCCTTGCTTTTGAACTTTTAATGGAAATTCTATCTAAATATTTTCTTACATACATTGACATAATGCAAACTGGCAGCTCTTGGGTTTGTCTTGTTCATGTATGAATCACCCTATCTCTCTCACCCCCAAAATATTCAGACCAAGAGAATTTGAAGATACAGCACAGTGATCAACCAATCTGATTTCTTTCAAATTATTGCTTTTGAATGTGCTAGACAAAATACCAGCCAAAGAAATACCTGCCTGCTGCTCTCTCCTGGTTTATTTGCTAATTAGTTTGAAAGAGCATTGTGGATAAAGAAATACTGTTCACTAGAATTCTGTTCTAGGTCCACAAACAGTTTTTCTAACCATGACAAAGTCACAAAAGGAACATTTCACATTGTGAAAATGCAAAAATGTTATTTCCCAAGGGGGGTGGGGGGCAGTGGAAGGTAACAAGAAAAAAATGAAAAAGTGGCCTGAAAGGGAAAGATAATTTAACCAGCAGTCATGGAGTAAAAAAAGTGTTGTCAAAGAGATCAGAGAAAAGGGGTAGAGGGTGGACACCACATGGACAACACACATAGGCTACAACACATGGTCTACTTGACCTCCATTTTATTGAAAAAAATCTACTTTTCAAGCAAAGAGAGGCTGCAAGCCTTGCCATGTAGCACTCCATTGTGACAAACTTTTTATAACCTACATTTCTTAGAGAAACAAGTACTTTTACAAACTACAGATTTGTTTCATCCCAAATTCTCTAACAGGGAACTTAAAGCTGTACAACAACCCCTTAAGCTAGGTATACACTACGAGTTTAGGGTTAGGGCTTTTTAAAAGGAATTTACATAAAAATGCACAGGAGATTAAGCCAGACACTTCATATGCTGCTATTAAAGCAAGAGCTGCAGGGAGCATCTATTGCAATGAAAAATGCTGAAGGCACTTGGATGGCTTCTTTCACTCAGGGTCTCTGGGACTCTTTCATTTAAAATAATTTCATCTGAAAGTGGATGCAAAACTGTTGTGCCATTCAAACTCTACCACTGCAAAGCTGCTCTTGGGAGATGTTTAGCAACAGGGAATGCAGTTTAGAATCAAGCAAGGCGTGTTTTATTAACCAGCTGAACCCTATTAGCTCCTCTCTGCAACTACAGAGATGCAGTGACAGGGATGGATGGGAGACAAGAGCATTGTCTGAAATTACACCACAGCATTGCAAAACCTAGTAAAGAGGCCCTTTGCAAGGAGGAGCTCTCCTGGGGTCTGCAAGAAGAAAGGGAAAGGGCTGGGCATTCAGCCACTCAAACTCCCCTTGGGCCAATGCTCTGCCAGCGGGACAGGATTTGTTGTCATCTTACTGCAAACAACACAGTTGTGATGCCACAAACAGAGAGGACAATTTCCCTTTTATTTACCATCATGTGGCTGCGAGAATGGCAGAGCAGAATGGATTTGTGTCTCGCCAACTTTCTGAAAGCTTGCGTCCCCTCCTGGAGCTTGCCAAGAGACAGAGCCATGAAAGGCAGATCTCCCCCAGCACAATGGGCACACAGTTGTTTTGGAGAAGGTTCAGCTCCTCAAGCAGAGGATCTGGCTTGTTTGAACCCACCCCAAAATCTCCTGTGCATCAATACAATGCTAAAATCAAAGGAGAGCAGTGGCACCTTGCAGAGGAACAAGGAACAGGCTGTTCCTTTTTTTTTTGCTGATGATCTCATTCTCTATGACAAAACAGTTCAAGGAACTTCTTTATTGAAAAAATTATAAACAAAAAGGGATTAGTAAGAAAGAGCTGGAAGAGAAGGAAAAGGCATTTTCAGCCTGTAAATGCTTCATAAGAACTTCCATATTTCAAAAATCCCCAATATGAGCAGAACTGAGATTGGCCCCAGTTACTCCAAACTGCTAAACAGCATGAGATCACAAGAGAAGGGAGAAAAAAAAAAAACCAAAAACATCTCTCAATGTTAACTCTTCCCATACTGCAAGTCTAAGCACTTCCTCAACTTCTACAAGCATCTGAGAAACTACTGACAGGAAAGGTGACATGGCAAAGTGATGCTTTTAGCAGTTCTAAGAGAATAAAAAGATATTCAGTTTTTCACAAAAATAAACCATAACAGGGTTTTTGTTACTTTCTTCTTTACTTCTTTAATTTAAAAGGTCAGTGTTGGACATCAATGAGTCTAAAATCCAGAATAACATGATTCTTAAAGTACTGTTTTACTTTGGTCAGCTACCCTGAACTTTGGCCATTTTCTCCCTTACATCAAAACTGAACATTACAGAGACAACTACAATTTTACAAACCAATTTGTGAGTAGCTCTAGGTAAGGTCCAAAACAAAACTCATCTGTTCATTAAGTGCAGCAAAGGACAAGTGAAGAGGAAAAGCAGAAATCTTTTCTAGAGGTTTCCAGGAGCCATCAGCAATCCTTAAAATACTTTCAGAATTATGAGGAGACTATATCTATTACTAAATTAAATTCTGGAAGCAGGTCTTTCATGTGAATTGCATAAAATTTTTGTCTGCAGCAGCTAATAAATTCAGCAACGTCCTAAAACCACTTGATATAATTTAAAAGCCACCTTTTATACCTCAAAACAAAGCCAGGACACCTTCATAAGGTGGCACTTCATGCACTGTGCATTACAGAGCCCTGAGTTTTACACACAAACCAGCACAAGCCCCTGCAGGAAAGGGACCCCCCCCAAATCTGAAGGGGAGGCTCAGAGATGGCTCTTGGTCAGCATGAGGCTGTCTCAGGCTCTCAGGAAGGCAAATCCTCCCATGGGAACACAGGGTAAATCTTTGTGCTGGTGGTGTTCTCCCAGTTTCCAAACTCCCATGAGCTGGAGACAACTATGCTGGCATCAATCAGGTCTCCAGACTCCACAGATGATATCACATCACCAAGGCAGAGCAACATAATGAGCTTCCTCTCCTGAGCAAACTTGCATCAGCTCTTCATCACCTTATGACAAAAGATGCTGCCACCCAGAAGGCACCTACTACCTACACCTGTCCTGAAAACTACCTTAAAACCTGATACAATAACTCTGGAGGAGAATGAAAGAGCTCTTCTATGAAAGTGCTAATACTGCACCATTAAGCTGGATACTTGCACGAGGAAGGAATTCTCCTGAGGGAAAAACATAAATACTCAGGACAGAATTCACGCAGCATGAACAAGAGAAAATATTTAATTGCAGACTGAAGGACACAGGCAATGATAGCCAACAGAATAAGCACACTGAATAAGGATTTTTTCACACTGCTGAGCAAGATACAAGCAGAAAAATACAGATACAAGTAGGGAACAAGTATTGCAGTAACAAAAAATCAGGAAAGAGCTCAGAACAATTGGGGACACACAGTATAATGATGGAAAACAAAGGGAACGTGACATTTCTTTGATATATCAAAGGTGTCCATTGGAAGACAGACCAGAGACAGTAGTTCCTTATGCAGCAAAGCCTGTGTCCCACCTCCTGCCCATGCAGGTTTTGTCCCCATTCCTGTGCTAGTACTGCTTACACTGTAGAGGTTCACAGCAGAGCTGGTTTCCCCTGTGCCTGCATGAGTGCTTAGCAGACCTTGTGATGTGCCAAAACAGAAAGTTCTGCTCAGAGGTATTGTAAACTGTACAGACTTCTTTGCAAGACTCAAGTAATGAACGACTTAAGAGGAGCTACAAACCCCAAACACATCAGATTTATCCACTGAATGTCATTACTTATTATATGGTCACCTCTGGGAGAACCTTTAGATGACTACTTACAGCTTAAACCCAGCATGAATCTTTGTCAAGCAGACTCAAATTCAACACTTGGTGGATGGATCTTCCATCCTTCATCCTGACAAGATGTCAAGCAGGAGGACACAGAGGCAATGGCTTGGATTCCTGGCTCAGAAAGCAATCTCTGCTGATACCAAGGCAGACTGCCCTGAGCTCTCTTGGCAGCCTCTTAGCAGCGAGGTTTGCAGCCAACATGATGAAGGTAAAAAGACAATTTCTGGTATTCACATCATCAATTGTTTGTATTCCAAGACTGATTCAAGAGGCTCTGTCAGGAAATCTGCAGTCTTTGGATTTAAAGTGATGGGAAGTGACACCCAGCAGCTTTTGAGATGAATTACAGTATTTCTGGGTGTAGGATGTCATCCTGTTCCTGAAATGAAGGTTTAGAGTGGGGAGGGACCAGCCTCTCTCTACTGCTTGGTCAGTTCCTTTTGTGATATCTCTACTGTATGCAGTAATCCAAGGCTGAGTGAGCACTCCCAGGCATTCAAAGAGACCTTGGGATGTAGTGCTAGGCCAAACACATACAATGTACTTCCTCAGAACAGCCTTGACATTTCTTCAACTTTGGAAATAGAACAAAGTCGCTGAGATTTCACTTTTAGCCTTCCAACTGTTTATTTTTGGAAAGATTTTCAAAACATTTCCATCTGCACCTGGTTTTACTTTTTCTGTGTATCTAGCAAAATAGTAAACTATCAATAAATACTGTAGTGAATTACAGTGTAAGATGTTTTTCCTGTTCAACTGGGTTCTGAAACCCTACATTGCAATATATAACAAGTTAAAACAATAACTCAGTGATTCTGAGGGATCCTACCATTTCATAAAGTTGATAATGAAGACAATATACAGCAGTAACTCTTTTGCTGCCTACATGTAACAGAACATGTGGCTGAAGATAACCATGTGGGAACACACTGCCAATTATTTGTATCCTTTTAAAATTTATCTTCCTTGCATATCTTCTGACTTTTATTTGCTACATTCACTGAAAAGTCCTGTTCTCTCTAGGTCTGAATGGTCATCCCCTACCATTTGTGGTTCTTCTCCATGAATTCCTTTTTCATGAATGGAAATTCTAGGCAAAGTGCTTTGAAATCTGTTTGCACAAGAATTTCTGGATCTTCTTTCCTTCATTCCATTATCCAGCTACTTAAAGGCATTTTCTTTATTTTTTTTTTCCTTCAATACACAATCAAACACTCCTTTTTTTTAAACTTTGTATCCACAAATGTCAGTGAGATCCACCAGGACATAAAATCCCATGCCTCTAAATCTTTGGGGAATTGTCCCAGGTCCTGAATTCATGAACTGAAATGATCCAGAAGGCGACTTTGCCCAAAGCATCTCTCCTCCCTGCAGAACAGTAAGCTCACTTCTGTGAGTAATTCTACTGGTATTTGCACATCTGTTTGCATGTTCTGCAGACAGTCTTTGTTACCTTAGTCTTTCTCACACAATATACCTTTTATTTTGTTTTAATCCTATGTCTCTTTGCCACACGGCTTTCTTTGCATACAGTAAAAAAAAAACCAAACCCAAAAAACCAAACAACATTTGGGATAAGGATGAAATATTTATAAAATATTTATACCTGATATAAAAATCCAGCACAATAAATATGGATTATCAATCACAAACCCTGCCCAATTTTGCTTAACCAAGCTTTTAATCAACCTTCTCACAAGCAGCTTTCAAACATATGCAAGAAACCATTTTAAATTATGTTCTACCAATAAATGCTCTATCTACATCCTACCTTTCTTAATCACCCCAGTACTTTAACACCCAGTTTAATGCACTTGTCTGGGGATTTGGCTCATTCTATTCCCCTTTTGGACAACAGCAGTTTGGAGCAACCTGTCCTATTCCCAGTGGAACTGAGGGGAGCCCCACTCCATCAAGCTGTCCCACCAATTTCAAGAGAGATGTTTGGTGGAGAAAAGCAGACTCATTTCAGCCTTCTGATTCCATTCAACCCTGCACTTGGAAATTGGAAGTGACGTGTGTTTCCGCACACAACCCCATGTTACCCCCAAAGAAGAGACAAAACACAGTGTGCATCCTGCAGTTCCCAGCATTACACGGGAGCACACTGTGGGGCACAGCAGGGATCTGGATTTGGCAGAGATCTGAGAGCATTTTGCGTATTTCAGTGAATCTGCAACCACAAGCCTTCAATAGGAAGAATATGTACCTCTTTCTAATCACTGCAATATGTCTTTTTCACTCTCCTAGTGACACAACAAAACATCCCCAGATTAACCAGCAGGTAACAGGAGAGACGAGCTAATTATATCTGATATATATATATATATATTTTACCAAAGTAAAATTTTACCAAATGTTGCACACAGTCCTGCTCCTTGTAGATCTAATTTTTCCCATATTTGACTCCTGCAGTAAATCTAAGCAAATTGAACTTTATGATCATTTGACATTTGACTCACATGTCAATCTGTTTCTGTCATTTTCTCTGCAGGTCTGGTGTCTGTTCATTTTAAACAGCTTACAAAGAAGGAAGCATAGTAATTTCATAAATTATTTTTGATAAATAAGTCCATAATTATTTCAAAAGTAACTTTTGATCCAACACTGATTTGTTCTTCAGTGTTTATCTTAAGCAGGTCTGCACAGCAAGACTCCAGTTACAAACTCTCCTGATACTCTGTCCTGCAGGGACCAAAGGAATTTGCTAAAGGGTCCTGCACCACATTTTGCTAAAGCAAATTTCACCCTACAGTCCTTAAGTGGCCAGAGAGACAAAGCTGAATAGAAGAGGCAATATTTACATCTTAAAAAGCAAAATATAAGTGTACAGAACTTTGGAAAATTAAAACATCCTAAGTGTTTGCAAACTACACCAGGAAAGAATGTGGATCAAAGGAGAGGAAGACCAGGTGGTCATCTGAGATGGTACAGAATATCTTGGGGCTACCAGGGATCTACAGGTGTTTTTGAAGCACAAGATTCTGGAGTTCCCACACCAGGGGATGTCTACTAAGCTCTCCAGGTCTGAGAAAAGCAGCCCCAGAACCTGGAGGTCTGCAGCGAAGAAGGGAGAATTTTATCAATATTTGGTAAAATATTTGTTTGCTTTACCAAAATGTGTGAAATAGGCTCCTTGAACAGAGAACTAAGTCTCAGTCTCTGCAGATCTGTTCCCAAAAACTCCAGCTCACAAGGTGCTTTGTGCTAAGCAGAAAGGTCATGCTGCACTCTTCCAAGATTTGGGTCACAAAGAAAAGCTCTCTTCTTTGCTTATACCCCACTTTTATGACACATATAGAAACACAATGTGTTGGATTTTTTTTAATCCCATTTCTCTTAGGTATATTTGATTAAAATTCACCAACAGATTGAATGGATTTAAGAGAAACAGAAAAAAACAGGGGGCTGCACACTGTAGAAGCCTCATTTGTTTAAGTCATCAGGCAAACATTGGGAAGAGTAAATGATTGTATCTATTTATGGCCTCACTCCAAAATGCAGGCAACCAGCGTCACTATGGACATGGAAACCAGGGCAGTCTGTAGAATATATTTCTATTCTGCAGTACAACAATTCCTCCTAAAAAAGATGTAAATTACTTGAACTTAAATTACTTTGTTAAAGACTGTAAGACTACAGGAATGAAAGAAAAACACAAGTGAGAACCATATTTGTTATTTATATACAAATAAAAGATTTACAAAAGCTCTGTCAGTACAGCCCAAAGCATTACTTTGAGACCAGCATCAAAAAACAACCCCTCAGAAATACTTCCACATAATTTTTGCTTCATCTTTTCCCATCATGGCCTGACCTTTCAATAGAAGGAACTGTCTGTCTTGAAATGTGCCAAATTCCATTTACACTCGTACCAGTAAGCAGCCTTCAAACAGGACTGCATCAATAGTGTACATTACCAGAAATACAAGCACCACTGGCAGATAATTCCCAGAAGACATTTGGAAAGTGTGAGAAATATGCCTGGGATCACTGGGACACACAGGTCACCTGCCACTCTGAGATCAGAATAAATCTGTAAACCTCTGCACCCTGGGTGAAAACATTCAGGCTTGAAAACAGTACAGCTGTTTTCTTGGACATCCATACAACCTGAGAATGATTCTGCTGTGCCTTCCTGGCCTCAGCAATTTGCTAGAAGACGTGCAGAAAGGATCACAAAAGAGCATTGACTGAAATGAACTTGTTTAAAACCTCAAGCTACCCTGAAAGCTCTACAAAGGCTGCAGAAACTAGGTGCAGGCCAGAGCCATCTTTTACTCCAAGCTTATGCTGAATCATCTAAATGGAGTACAGTTTGTTCATATTTCTGCAGCTGTTACATAA
The DNA here is from genome assembly GCF_001522545.3 of Parus major. Taxonomy (NCBI): domain Eukaryota; kingdom Metazoa; phylum Chordata; class Aves; order Passeriformes; family Paridae; genus Parus; species Parus major. Next base: position 16,104,252 of record NC_031778.1, on the reverse strand, counting down.
ATAACCCTATTTTCCTTCTTTATTGGAGCTGATCTCTTTTAAAATATACACTCACAAATGTGAACAGCAAGCTCACCTCCCTACTGCTATCATTAAACAATAACGAGGAGCACGGCCGTTAATCAGAAACAGACTCCAATATAAAATCCTCTCAAAACCAGACTGGCCCACTTAAAACATATATCCCTGGAAAAGTTTCCAACTGCTGCAATATCCTACTGCAAGCTCCATTAAAAATACAGCTCTTCCCACAGCCATCCCATGCTTCCTTTGCTAGTGGCACTCTGCTACTGGGTAGTTCTTAATGATAGATTTGTGAACTACTTTAGCAAAAAAACTCCTTTCCATCTTTTACTGAGGATGTAGCACCTCCACCCATTGACCAGATCTGATAAGGGTCACACTGAAAAGGCTTGAAACTCCACAAAGGTGCAAAGACAATCACTTATCTCTGCTTGTTGCCCAAAATTCTTCAAGGCAAAGAAGCTGTCACAGTCTTGAATAAATTAGCAATGAATGCTTGAAGACAATTTAATTCTCCAAAATCTTCTGAAATGGCCTGATTTAGCTGTCTGATAGAAGTGTAAGAAATGAGTGTGGTTTTTTGTAGAAATTCAGTGTGCTATACACCAACAGAGAATTCTGAATTGGGTTCTGCATTCTCTGTTGATTTTTGGAGATCTCCTGACATCATGAGGATGCCAAGATATGTGGTTTGTTCATGATGGGATTTTTGGTAAGGTTTTTTAAAGTGTTTTACATATGGGCAAAAGAGATGGAAAAAATAATAATTTCTTGTAACCACGTTTACATTTGGAATAAAAGCTGTGTTAACTCTTAACACAACTTTGCCCTCATGAGAGATTCAGCCTTGCCAGACCTGGACACGCTCTTAACTTCTAAAACAACTCTTTGTCATAATAATTGCAGCTATCATAGCAACTTTTAGAGCCAAAAGTTCACAGGGTACCTCTAAAACATGTCAAAAGGCTCTACTAAGCATAAGATTGAGGTTCCCATAGGGGCTCTCCTAAACACCGAAGAGCTGGGAACAGCCACAGCTTTGCAATCAAGTGAGCACAAAGAAGTGACCCCAAAGGACTCTCAGTACTGGTTTTGGACCTGTCTAAATCTGCACATTCCTGAAAAAAAATTAAGTCAAAGTACAGATACCTTAGAAAATTTTACATATGCTGATGGACCTATTACCCCTGCTTTCACCAGCCACATTTCATGGGCTTGTAATTGCACCCTACATAGTGCCACACAGGCCAGTGGACCACAGACTGAAAATCACTGAGCAAGATGCTCAATTCACACCAGGACAAAAAAGTCCAGACAGATTCAATCTGCATGCAAGAAAATATCCAAGGAACTTGTGATATGAGATGGATGAGGGAGTCTTCTGCCAGCTGCAGGTCTGTGGGCTGAAGTCCCCCTGTGCCAGAAGCTGAAGAGAAGCAAGTCCCCAGCTAGACAGAGCCCAGTCCCAGCCAGGAACAGGTTGATGGAATGAACTATCTCTGAATTCCCCATCAGGATGCAAACTAAGGACTGCAATAAAGAGTGTGTGTCAAGAAATATGAATACACACATTTCTGTTATTTCCTTCTGCTAAGAACAGAGACTATGTGATGCTCAAACCCTGGCTCTTGGACAACAGGCTCTGCAGCTGTGTCTCTGAGGTGACACCTTAGAAATGGGCACAAAATACACCTTATATTGCAAACTGCACATGAAACAGATATCCCTTTTAAGAGGATTGCAAAATAAAGTTGCAATTGAGTTCTACAGATCAGCAAATATTTAAAAAATTTAACCTCTGTGTTTTAGCATTTCCATACCAAACCACAGTAGACTGAGGAAAAGGTCCATGCAATGCTGCATCAAATCTGTGCCTAAAACAGCAGCACATTGAGAGGATAAAGGATGAGAGTCCATCAGTACAGCTCCTAGTTGCTGTTATTACTCATTTTCATTACAAAGACTCTGCAGGTATCTCCTTGTATAACATCAGGAGCCTTATGGGAGATGATTCCAGCTGCAGTCTGGACCTCTCTGCCTCAGAATCTCTCACGTTTTAAACTAACACTGATGCACAGAGATTTCCTTCCTCTGCCTGCTCAGGGACCCATGCTAAGCTGGCCAGCCAGCCACCATGCCTGTGTGAAGGATGCAGTCACTCCCATTCCACTCTCAGCTCCCTCTTGAATGGATCATAACTGCAGCAAAGACCATCAGGATCTGGTTTCCTGCCTGTACTTCCTTCTGAGCCATCAGGTCTCCTCAGAATAAATACCACAGACTTCAAAATAAATGTAAAGGTATTTCCATGGTGGTTCCTTCCACACTGATTTAAAACCTGGTCCCTGGGATTCACCAGCAAAAAACTGGCCTTTCCAGAGAGTGAATTTTGATTTCTTTCGTTAAAAGCTGAGGTGGTGGTGGAGTGTGGGCACTCTCACAGCAGATCATAGGCTGAAAGGAGAGGCTGAGCACATGATGCCCAGGACAGGCACCGATAAGGGTACTCTTAAGAAGGCTCCAGCTCAGAGCATCTTCTCCTTGAGGGGAGAACAGGATAAAACAAGCCCATGAAAGAACTCATGGCTCCAGCCAAAAGTCAGAGATCTGGCACATAAAGGCTGTGAGCAGGCTCCCAGCTAATGGTTCATGGAAAATGATCCACAGAGGTAACCAAAGGCTTTTGGGATAGGACAGCCATCAGTGAGTGCATTCACTTGCCTGCCCCTTTTCTCCTCTGCTGGAGTTGGAAAGATAAGGCAGACCTCAAGGGTGGTCACATCCCTCATCACTACATACACCCACAAGCCCCAAGCACAAATGGCAGTGCTGCAATGGCTTTGCTGACTTTCTGCCAGTGAAGAATTCTTGTTCACACTGATACTTTCTTTGAACACTTTCTCCAAATGGCTTATAGGTAAGAGAACAATGCAGACATATGCACCACAAACCAGCTCTGTGAATGGCTCCTGTAGCATCTAAAACCCACGTGTATGTGAACAGTAAATGCTCAGAAGTCAGAGTTTCAACACTTTTGATCTGAGGACCTGTGGGATCACAATGCTGTCATAAACCTACAGTGATTCAGATAACAAATTGGAAAGAGGGAGAACAGAGCTCAGCTTACGATCTCTCAAGAAGACTCTATTTTCTGTGAAAAACAATGGCAGTTTTTCCTTAGTCTTGCCTCAAAACTGCTATTGTACAGTACAATTAATTTTATTGGCCTCAAATTGTCTTTCACCTCTGCTTTTTTCATCCATTTTATAGCACTGTTATAGTACTCTGTACTTGGGTCTAAATGACATTACAATTCATTGGCCACATTGCTCAGTATGAAATCAACTTTAAAAAATGGAAATTATGTCTTGGATGTCACCATATTGTGATGATAAGCAAGAGCAAGAAAAACTAGACACATACTGAAAAAAAAAACACCTTATCTTCATTATTAGGGGGTAGATAGGCTAATCTAATCATGCACTATTTCTAACCAAGCCTGTTACTGGATCTTATCAAAGTAAATGAGCCCAGATTGGATGGCAAAGTAAGCTTACAAGAGAGAAGTTCCTTTGGTCATAATCATCAAGATTTGGCTTCTGGAGCTTTACTTTCTGTTCTGTTGGCTTACGGCATAGTAAAAGTACAAATAAGGCAGAAGAGAAAGCTCAAAAGGCAATGAGAAGAAAAACACAACTTATAAGGCACACTGTGCTCATCTGACAATTCCCAGCATCCCATAAACACCAAAAAACAGTTTAGCCAGTGACCTTCAAAAAACTGAATTCCTTTACCCATGGACTGCAAACACAAGGTCAAAGTTCCACTTGACTTTAGCCTGCAGGAGTGGTGTATTAGCTATTCAGCCTTAACTCCCATAATGACAGGAGACAGCTGAGATCTGCTCAAATCAAATTACAGCTCTGATTATGCAAAACACTGTGGCTCTGCATTTTCTAACACCAAGACTGAGTGCAGCTTGAAGATGTCTGCTCGAAGATTTCTAAAAACAAGCAATTAAAACAACAGAAGGACTAGTTTATTACTCTACTTATATTTGGCAAAGAATACTTCAGGACAAATTATAGATACAAGTGTGTCAACAGCTGAATACAAACACTAGGAGTATTTTGTAAAATATATCTCATACCGTCAGGGAGTTGTTTACAGGACAAAGCATCATCAAGATCTCTGGCTGTTGATGGGTCGATGGTGAAAATGCATTCTTTCCTATCCAAAGAAAAAAAGAAAAGGAAAATTTATCTCCCAGTCATGAAGAAGGTATCAAAACAGAGAGCCCATCAGAGACATCCAGACAACAACAACAACAACCATGTTTTCAGAAGACTCTGCTGAAACAGAGTCTTCTGAAACATCTTGCAATCTAATCTGAATTCTCAATCTAATCTTTTTTTTAAAAAAACTGTTTAGACAAATGAATCTCCTTGGGTATTTTTTCATTTTTCTTTTTGGTTTAACTGCTTGGTCTTAGCAGCTTTCATTTCATTACAGATATTCCCTCACAAAAACTAAACAATTTAGCCCATCAAGTTCACTCCAAAGAAACAAGCAGGAAAAAGTCTAGATGCCTTGCAGCTAGAGCAAAAATAGATTGTTCCTAATTGCAAAGCTAAATGGAACACAAATAACCCTCATGCCCATGCCAAAGAGTAGATGTCACACCATCTGACACTCCTTGTGCACAGCTAGCACAGAGCAGAGGCACAGAGACACAAACCAAGCTGAATGTGACAAAATTGAGTGAGAGTTTTGGTCCCAGTAAAGACACCCAGGAGATGCAGGACTCCTTTGTTTTACCTACACTGCCAATTACGGATCAAAGGAAAAAGCAGGTTCAGTAGGAAAAAATGTGAAAATTGTAGAAAGGGCAAGTTCCAAATCAGCTCATTAGACCTTACAAATTAACTTGGTGCCCAGGAAAAGCTGAACATCCTTTTGCATGTGCTGTCCCAGGTGGCATCTGGAATTCGCAGCCCTGCCCTGGAAGGCTCACATGTATTTGTCCTGTAGTAGTGGGTGGCAGAACACTGGGAACACACCAAGCTGGACCACAGATACAGTCTAGGGCCACACAGATGAGACAAACAAAGCATCTGACTCAGGAGCCATCATGTTTAATGGGACAGAGTCTGACACCAGTGAGACACAAAACCTGAAGCATTCAACAAATAAAACTTCCTAAACTCCTGCTTCTGTGCCTCTCCTCATCCCAGGCTGTCCTACAGCAGCTTTTCTCCCAGACCTCTGGACTATGGCAGAGTTATCCCAAGAGTTATCCCTGTGAAGAATGGGACCAGAGCTGAAGAGCAATGAGGTCAGTACAGTAATGAGTTTGCTGGTTTATTTTGCTTTTATCTTAACTTTTAGAGTAAGTTCAGCCCCTCCTTAGTTAAAAGATCCCCAAGCACAATGGTATAGGCTGAGGCTGCCATGGAAGAGATCAGACACTGCTTTTCTTCTTTTCTCTTTGTTACAGAAAGACTCATATCATGATGGCAACTCCCTTCTAGAGATGAATAATGCAAACACACGCTATTTTTCTTACAGGATAACCACTGGTATTACTCCTGGGGCAGGAGAGGTGGGAGGAGAAAATTACAGCGAATTCTTAAAGGAGCAAGTGAACATGGAATTAGAAAGTCTTAGTCTTTTTGTATGGGTGCTATTTCAGTGAGAGCAGTGTCCCCAACTTTGCAGACCTACCACTTCCATACTGAAATGCTCTGGGTGCTATCTGCTGGTGTCAGACAGCTGGCAACATCTATGTAATTCCACCAGGCACACTAAATTGACATTTTTCAAACACATAAAAATCAGAAAAGCACTGCCTTCAGAGACTTTGAAAATCTTCTGGAATATGCTGGCTTTCAGATTGGATAGCAAAGCTGCCTTAATCCCCAGATACACATTAGTTTCTGATCCTTTGCATGCATCTAAACAAATTAAGAGACTGTGACACTGAAAGATAAAAAATCTTTCAACTACATCGGGACTTTGATCTGTTTTTGACCAGCACTGGTCAAAAAGAAATCCAAAACATTTCAGTGCGGCAGCTTCCACTTTTTACAGGACCATCTTCATGTAAAACAGATGCCTAACACAGGTTTGCAGAGGTGAACTTGCTTTGGCATGGAATTTCTGCCAATGGAAGAACAAAATCTTTCCTCCCTTCTCCTTGTTTCAGAGGTTTTGAGCACCAGAGCAAGGCAATGCCTGCAAGACGTGGGAGGATCAGGAGAACTACTCACAACTGACCATGATGGACCTGCAAGAGAGAGTCAGGAAAGCAGGAGCCACCCAGACTGCCCAAACCCTGCCAGCCCCCAGCAGCACTGGCCAAGACACCTCTAGCCCCAAGGCAGTGACAAGGGCCCTGCTAAAGCTGGCTCTGTCTGGCATCTTGCAAATCAACCACCTGAGGGAAAAAAAATTACAGAATAGAGCACTTAGTTTATTAGACAGTAACGACAGTGTCAACCTATACAGGCTGGTATATCAATCCTAATTTAAGGAAAGCTAATTAAGTGCGGTGCTGTTTGCGCAGCTTCAGGAAGACTAATTAAAGCAGACAAGCATGTCTTGCAGAGCAGTTAGTCTTTTTACCTTTAACAGGACCTAAAATAAATGGCTAGTGCAGCAGTAGAGGTAAGATAAGTAGTTTATTGGTGAGCTGGAATTACCGTCATGGTAATTAAAATGTTCACAGATCACAGGACTGCAACAGCAGTTTGTTTTCCTTTGTGCAAATACATACATCTATGTATACATCTAGGCTAAGGTATTCACAAGAATCAGCAGAGAAAAAACAGCACAGTTGGTGCCTCAAAGACTGGTACAATATATTCATTTTTGCCAGTAAAACTGTTCAGAATTAAACATATCACTTAGTTTAACCAAAAAATATGAACACCTACGTCATCAGGCGATTACAAATTCCAGTGGTCAGGGCTCACTCTTTGCTCAAGAGAGAGACTACCTTCATCAGGATGAAGCACTGCAATGGTAAGCCATGGGCTCAGGCTGTATTAGAGGCAAGGTTTCTGGCAAGACCACCCAGCTGGGCAAAGCTTGGGTGCTACAGTGCAATTTTCTTGCTGTTTGGAGAGCATTGCCAGTTTTGTACACAGCAAAGCAGCACCCTACAGATCCTCCTGTATAACTCAAGGATCTTCCCAAGCAGCAGCACATAGATGAGTCAACTCACCAGTGGAGACCTGGAGTCCAGATTTTCACCACTAATAAATGCTAACAACATGAAATATCAGTCTAGAGAACTGCATGTACCCACTAGAGCATCAGGAAACCCTTCATGAAGCAAGATGCTTTTGTGGCAGGCAAGGCCTAAAGAAGTGAAGTATGACCCAGCTATTCAGGAACCAGGCAAAGCAGAGGATGGAGGAATTTCACCCCAGGCAGCACAAGCACAAGTCAGCTGGCAGCCAAACCATGTCCATGCTCCTATACACGATCACCACTCCTCCTGGTCCTGGCAGCAGCCACCACATCTCAAGTCACTCAGGCTGAAGCCCCAGCTTTGGCACTTGTCTAAACTTGGACTGCTCAGGAATGAAGGTGTGGGCAGAGTTTAGATTGTCAAGTCTCACGAGAGAAAAAGAGAGACATTCTTTGCAAGAAAATCAAAACACCTAAGGAAGGTGCTGAGCAGGGAATTACTGGAAGTCTTCCAACAGGAAAGCCAGACACACAGGCTGGAATAGAAGGAAATGGAAGGGAAGTGAATGAAGTGGAATAGAACTATTTCAGTTGGAAGGGATCAACAACAATCATCTGGTCCAGCCTGTCCAAATTAAAGCATCTTGTAGTTAAGGGCTTTGTCCAAATGCCTCTTAAACACTGTCAGGGTTGGGGCACTGCCCACTTCTCTAGGAGACCTCTTACAGTGTTTGACCACCTTCTCAGTACAGAAATGTTTCCTAATATCCAGTCTTAACTTCCCCTGGCACAGCTTTAAATCATTCCCACATGTCCAGTCACCAGGGGGAAGAGATCAGCACCTCCCTCTCCACTTCCCTGTCTCAGGAAGCTGATGGAATTAAGGCACCTGGACTTAATTAGCTCATTTACCTCCCCATTCTGACTCCCCTCCCACAGGCAACTTTCGGACCAAAGCATTCTCCTGTGATGTTTTCTAGACATTTACAAAGACCAACACATCCAAAACAACTACAAAAGAGAACAAAGAACACACCAGAAGCTTGAAGGTGGCTGAAACCTGCTATCTGTGAATTCCAGCATTTAAGACTCAATCAGCCCAGGCTACACATTGACACCCTGCCCTGCCCCAGGCGCAGATGTCATGGCCCACAGTCCCTCCAGTCATCCAAAGACTCCTGAAGCACCAAGCCCAATCTTTTACAGAAGCATCAGCCCATTTCCAAAGTCCAGACTGCTTCAGCTGGAGGTGAGACAGGAATGACCATTGTTTATTAAAGTTTCGGCAGCACAAGCCTTCTTTAAACTTGAGTATGTCAGTGCTAAGACATTTACAGTACGAGTGACTGCATGTCTAGACACTTGCAGTGCATTTACATTCTTCTAGGGACTCCTTAGATTGTGCTGTTCTCTCCACTTTGTGAATACATACAATAGCCTGGTGGGAGTGAAAGCTCAGCCTCCTGGTTTACCCTTATTAACTCCAGTTCAAAGCTGGCATTTTAAAATTAAGCATAGCAGAGGCACTTTTAGAATCTTTAAGTTCTTCAGGTCATTTCTAAGACCCTGCTGAGCACCATCTTGCAAAAGCTAAGCATACACCATTTCTCAGAGCTGGAAATGGTTGTTTTAATTTGGGAACAGGCATCCTAGAGCTGTCAACTCACTCCAGTGAATGCCACTAACATTTTTTCACACAACAATCCAATTGTTATGGCAACCACAAAAATCAATCTCGTTCTTCAATCACAAGTAAACCCAGCTCGACCACAGTGTCAGCGCAGGTTTGTTACCAAGTGCCAATAAGCACAGGACCAATTCTGCCAATATTCATCACTCAAATCAGGATGAAGTACCCTTTCTTCAAGAGAAATTTCAGAGACCAATCAGTGCCTGAGCGTTTGAGACTTCAACAACACTCCTCAAGAAATTTATTACTTGTAGTGTCTACCACATTTGTCACACTTGATGCTGGCAGATTTTAGTTAAAACCCAAGAGTGACTGCTTCCAAGACAGCCTCTTAAAAGGAATATATTTTAAAAATATGCCTGCAAGAGAAGTACCCTGACAAATCTCTGATGGTACTCTGAATGCCCTGTAACAGACTGACAAAGACACTTGACACATCACAAAACTCTTTTGGAATGCTGCATAAATTTCAAAATGAACTAAAAATATAAAATAATTGGAAGCAAAAACTAATCCCTTCAAATGCTGATCATTATAAACCCCAAAAATATCCAGCAGAGCACAAGATGCATTGAAAGCCCAACTTCAAACCAGCACTACTCTTTTTAATTTCTCTGTGTTTATGTTTCAGGTAATGTCCTGTCCTGGTTCAGAAAACAGACCTCAGTCCAAGAGAGCAGCTGACAATGAGTCCTGGTGTATTACACATCTACAACAATAAACTTTTACATTTTCACCAGAGACTGCTCACTGGAATGCCAAACCAGAATCAATTATTCCCTCTATTTATTCTTCTATTATTTCCTCCATGTTTATGGCCTCCATGTAAGGGGGAAGACAGAAAAAAAGAGCACTGCAGTCTTATACCTATATGGCTTGAAAAGCCAACATATATTCATAAACGAGATCAGAGTCCCTGGGAAGCCAAGTACCAGCAGTATTTCCTACAAGTCATGCTGTAATTGTGCCACAAATATAATGAGTTCTCTGCACCACCACTATCCCACGCAAGAAAGCAAAGTATAATTGAAAATGCACTTGCACTATATAAACTACTTTAATCATAGATGCACAGGGCTAGAAATTGAAGAGACATTAGGTCATCCAGCCCCCATGGGTCAGAGCCAGGACAGTACATTTGCAAGGACTTTCTCCTGTATGGTATCAAGCATCTTTAGTGATGGAATTATCAGCCCTTTCTTTAGCAGTCTACACTACAGTCTATTTTGGGTTGGACAGGAAAGGCTTCCTCTTTGTTTTACCTTACTTGTCCTTATAACACCCCTTTTTATCCTCCCGCCATCGTAAATGATTCTCATTTTTTCATTCTGATCCACGTATTTTTAACTATCAACTACTATATCTTTCACAAACTTCTAGTTTCAGTGCTGGCAGATGCACATTGAACAGTTAATCCTTCCTTGTAAATCAATCCCTTATCTCCCAGAATATTTTTGCTAGTCTTTTCCAGACTGTCCCACTTCTAATCCATGCTGTGGTATCTCCAGGACATCTATGTCTCATGCATTTGCATTTGGGCCATCTATATTATGATTTATGGGTTGTCTGGTTTTTTTATGGAGTGATCTGAGAATAACCTAGTAACAAAGATCCAATCACCCAAAAAGTGAGACAGATGGACAGGTTAAAGCATGCTCCCGATCACTCCATCAGAGTGAAGCACAAGGAAAATATTGTTCCTGATAATGGCCAGCTTGTCCTAGTGATGAGCTCTGAAATATCATAGCAGGGATACACCACCTCACCAGCTGGAGTAGTTCTGGGTTTCTTCAGCTACAGCACCAGAGACAGATACCTGTGTTGACACCAGGACTTGGGCACTTCATCTCTTCTCCGCTCTGTGCTATCTGACCTGTAGTGAGAGCAGGGCACCAGCAAAGCACTGTGATATCAAGAGGCATTATTTGGCACACCTGAACTGCACCACTTAACACATATAAACATGAGGGGATATGACACTTTTCTCTGCTCATCAAAACCCCACCTTGTGATCCACTGGATTCCAGTAAGAATCAGAGACACTGTCAGACTTATTTAAGATTTTATCCTCATCTTCTTTCCTTCCACTTCTCTCCATAAAATGAGTATCTCAGCAAGAACAAGGCTGTATGTATAACAATCTAGGTGCAAAAGTTATTACTGTTTTCCCCAACTAAACAGATTTCTAACAAAGCAAAGTTAGGTGTGATGGTTTACAAGACCAGAAAGCAAAAATCCTATTCAAGCACACACCACAAACTCAGATGAAGCTGCATTTCTGATGATCACATGCACCTCCCAGTAAGGAAAAAGGTGAAGGTGCCCTGTGTCTATGTACACCAGGCACTGGTAACAGCATCTGAGAGCACAGACCATGCATCATTCTGTTCAAAACAGGGTCACCATAATTGCTGTAGTGATACTGTGGTACGAAATGTTACAAAAACAGAGAGGAGGACCAAAAGAAGCCAACCAGAAGCAAGGAGCTGAATCACATCAGTGGCAACAGCACCTTTAGTATATTTACTCAAGAGTTTTACTTACTCAGCTAATGGCAGAGAAAGGAGCTAACCGAGTAATCCTTTGTATGTCACCTATGTATCTAATCCGATGTATCTCTCTATGGAGAACATTTAATCAGTCACAGAACAGCTCAGTGAGAGAGCAGAGATCACAATCTGCCCCTTTTTGTGGCTCCACTCCACTCCAAGATAACAGTCAGTTCTGCAGCAATGTTGCTTATACATTTGCTAAACAAGTAATTTTTTTCAGTTTCCATCAGAAACCAGAGCATTTTTACATATCCTATTATAGCTGAGTAAGACTTGCTCTATTTAACACTAGCTTTTTGTAGTGGAAAATCTCCAGGAAACAAGCTGTTTAACGATGTTTTATCTGCCCTGCACTCATTCCTAACTAAAGCTGTCCACCTGCCTTGGAAAGACATCTGTTTCAGAGGCTGACTGCTTTCCTCCAACACCCCTTGCACAGCTCAAGGCTGCCATTTTTACCATCACTTCTAATTTTATCAGCCAATTATTTCTCTGGGCATCTGCAGCAATGACCACGCTGTCAAACCCTTACTATACACAGTGCTAATCCCTGTTACCAGCTGTAACACTCCTTGAGAAAGAAACAAATGGAAAGCAGAGCTGCAGTGCAGTACCAACAGTGCTACAGAGCTTCCCTCTCCAGTGGGCAGAGGGATGCAGCAGAGCACCTCTGCTCTTCTTCCCTCACCAGCCAAAGGAAGGATGCCACATTTCTGAAGGGGCAGCCAAAACTACAAATTTGGCCTTCAACAACTTGGACCAGTTGCATGTGGGGTCCTGTGCTGAAATACCAAGATGCAAATTTTAACTGAAAGCTTCATTGCATTCATTGCCTGCAAGAGCAAAGTTCAGTAACTCTGCCCTGCAAGGGGAGCAAGTGAGCATTGACTACCTCCTGCCAATGCAGTGGATCCTGGCTGGCCCCCCTGTCTGCTGCCCTTTCAGCCTTGTGGGAGGAACAGCCGGCCACACCGCCACTCAGAGGGACCTTGGCAGAGAAATCATCTGATGGGAATCTCATGAAGCTCAAAGGGAAAAACAGAGTCCTGCACACAGGGAAGAACAACCCCGTGCACCAGTACAGACTGGGGGAGAACCAGCTGGAAAGCAGCTTGGCAGAAAAGGATGTCCTGATGGACAAGTTAAACGTGAACCAACAATATGTCACCATAACGAAGGTGGCCAAGAGCCTCCTGGGCTGCACTAGGAGGAGTGTTGCCAGAAGGCCAAAGGATGCATTCCTTCAATCCTTCCCCTCTGCTTGGCACTGGTGAGACCACAACTGGAGTGCTGTGTCCAGTTCTGGGCTCCCCAGTACCAGGGAGGTATCAGCATAGTGCTGCAAGCTTGCTGAAGCACCTTGATGACGATTAAGGAATCAGAGCATCCAACCTACAAGGAGAGGCTGAGAGAGCTGGGACTGCTCAGCTTTGAGAAGGCTCAGGCAGGGAGATCTTTTCAATGTGAAAATACACCTGATACAGGGAGTAAAGAAGATAGCAAGACAATTTCCAGGGGTATCCAACAGGACAAGGGATAGTGGGCACAAAACACAGGAGAATCTGTTTGAAGGAAAAAAGACACGTTTTTCTGAGCCCCAGAACATCTTCCTCAGAGGGTTATGGAATCTTCAACTTTAGAGCTATCCAAACCCCAAATGGGCACAGCCCTGAGCAGCCTGCTCCAGCTAACCCTGCTTTGAACAATGGGGTTGGAGTAGATGATCTCTAGAGCTGCCTTCCAAGCTGAACAATCTGATGATTCTTCAGAGTTTAGCCCTGCTCAGCTGAAGTCAGTCAGTTTCTGCTCTTCAGAACACATCCATCTTGTAGATATTTCAGAGTTCCCTGCCACAACACCCTTTCTCTGCTCAGTATTTTTAGCTCATTGTTTTGTATTTTGCCAGCTGAGAAACTGCAGTTTGTAATTTTACCTTCAGCTTCATATTTCTTCTTAAAAGTGAATACAATGTCCTGTTTATAATAATAAAATCACTAGTTGGCAGGATGACATCAAATGGAAAAAGAGAAAGCAACTGGAAAATTTAGAGCAAGCAATTTTGAGTGCCAAGTTTCACATTTGTAATAGTCCAGCGGAGGTCAACAGGCTCACTTATTATTAGGCAAATGGTAAAGAAATAGATATCCTCTAGTTCTTCCATGTTAGACTATATAAACCATCTTTACTTGAACAAGTTCTAGCATTTTCCAAAAAAGTGATGTTATACATTTTCCACAGTAACACCAACAATGGGAGACAAGCAAAAGGCAGAATTGCTTTGCAAAGAACTGCCTTTTTTCTCTCTCCAATATTTAGGTTTTTGTTTCCCACTATGATTGGACTTTCCTGGCTTTACTTTCTTGTCCCAGTTAAGCAGTAAAGGAAACAAAAAGATATGAATGAAATTAGAAACATTTGGAATGAGTCTTCAAAATAGCTTTTGGGTTTCTTAGATTCCTGGCTACAAGTCTTCAAATGGCCTCCTCCTCCCTCTGCCCCCAGCTCCCAAACCCACCTCTGAAATTTGTATTTCCTTCTTTGCCCTCACCCCTTTTTTCTTCAGGGGCCACATTTTGTCCCAAAGCAAACACGGAAATGAAAATTACATGTTGTAACACTGGAAAAGACAGGAAAGTGGTTGAAACTTTGCACCCATCAACATTTGTCTCTATGACATTAATCCTCCAATGTTTCCCTAAAAGCAGAAACCAAACTTCTCAAACTTCTAATGAAAAAAATACCAATTCCAGTCAACCTGAATAATAAAATGAGCACTCCAGTCCTATCTGTATTATAATATTTAACGTTTCTGGAAGAGAAGTTTCCTCAACCACACATTCTGATACTTCATGGACCTTCATGCTCTCTTTAAAATGCAGCTGCAGGATGCAATGCCAACACCTAACACTTGCCTAGCAATTTTCATTAGAAGTTTTGGGTGCTCTTTAGAAACAAGTAAGCTGGGAATGCCTGTGAAATACTTGTCTAATTTTATAAATAAACCCATGCAGGTGAGAAACAGATGTCCATGATAAAACCATGCAAAAGTGGCAGAGCAGAGTGTTAAGCCAGCTAAATAATTTCAAAGCCATCCACAAGGTTTGGAACTTTTCTGCCTTAAGTAATATTGAAATATTATGTAAACCTTTGTTTGTCAGCTATTACTGGAGAAATGAGGGGGAAAAAAAATCTCTTGGAAGCAATTCTACACAGGCTGTGTAGGTGAGATCACAGTTGCTATCCAAATAGAATATGCATGGCAAGAATAGGCTTCCTGTAAAACTGAAAGACTTGCAGGAAGATCAAGAACACATTTACAAGATGGCATGGATAAAATGTCTTTCCCTCTTGCCCAGCCTCAGCAGCTTGGTGAAACACATTGTCTCACTTCCATCTATAACCACACTCACAAACACCTCTGGTGCAGAGCCCCTCTCTCCATGGTCCATACTCTGACTCCCAGACCACACCTCGGACACTGGTCAGCAGAGCACATAAATCACCTTTTGAGGAGGAAAGGGTCATTTCCCAAGACAAAAGGAAACAAGGAAAAGTTATCTCAGGAAGAGGAAACACCCAAAAATACAAGACATTTTTTGGGTCTCAGTTCCAAATCTCACAACTTTTATACATGATGCTAGAAATTTTACAGCCCCGTGTTACAGAACTGCAGAGGATTTTCTAGAGGTGAAAGTACTTTAAGCTAAACTCTAACATGTTTTCACTCTAGTCGAGCAAGCAATGTGTAAACTGATTTAGGATGAGCTATTTACAAGTGCTAACATGGCTGTTTTAGGAGAAAAGATGAGGTTTTATTTCACTGTAATTAATTTATATCATACTCTCAGACTACTGTACAGTAATCTGGGAAGCCTGACAGACCACCATGCACAAAGTAGAGCAAAGATGGGCACTCACAGAGGCAGGTGTGTGAGATGCCCTGCAAAACAAGGCATAACTCAGATGTGCACCCAGAACAGACACCCAGGTCCAGGTGTGTTCCTATGGATGCAATCCTGGGCCGTGTGTACTGGCCCTTTGTAGGACAGTGCAGGTCACAGCACACTTGTTGCTGACAATATGAAAGCTGATATTTAATAACAAGCCGAGGCCAAGATACCTTGGGACTTGCCAAAAACAGTCTCAAGGTCTTCTGGTCTCATCCATTAGAGATGGCTGCCGGGTCTCCAACTGCTTGACACCACCTCCCTACAATTCACACTGCATTTACTAATAAAACTCATCTTTTTTTCTAGGTAGACAAACCCCTTTCTGTGAGGAAACAACAAGGAAGACTCACCTGTATTTTGTTTTCCATAACTAGAAGTCTCATGTTACCTCCATATGTGTTTAGACCACAGACTGGTTAGTCAGCAGTGTGGCAGTTGACATTAAAAGGATTAGCAAATTAAGCTCAAATAATTGTCTTAAAAATTTTGACTGTTAAATGTTTATATTTGAGAGGATCAAAAGGAAATCTACTTTGTAGTGCGCATTGTGGTCAGGAAGGGGCAGAGAGGGATTTAAATAGCTTAACCACAAAACTGTTATCACCTTGATAAGTCCCAGGGTAATAACTCAGAATAAAAGCAAGAAATGCACTTGGAATTTATTTCCAAAACTGACTGTCTGACTGGAGACAAGTCAAGCTCTTTATTTGCTTAAAAGAACTCGGTCAGAAGAAACAGAGAAGGCTACTGAACTGCAGTCAAGAATATAAAAATAAGCACTTTCAAGTGACATCTGAACATCAGCATTCAGTATCTACTTTTTTTTTATGCTACCTGAACCCTGCAGTCCGGATCTGGTATCTGAGTGCTAGCATTAGTCAATCAGGAGTGTGATTCTCTTCTGAGTTATTCCACTGTATGGCAGTGGAAATCCAGAAAGCTGAAACAGGAAGGAAGCTGCAGAGCAGAATTAGGTCCAAAATAACACCTGGACTACAGGTACAGATACAAATACATATTCAGCCTTGAAATAAAAATGGCTGCAGTTTATCAGCTTATCTGCTCAAATTGCTAATGTCTATGCCAGTAACACAGATAAATGAAGAGGAAGAGGAGCTTGCTGCATATATACAGGTGCTTGTATCAGTGCAGTGTCCAGAGGAATCAGCCTCCTAGGGCTGCTTCACCTCAGCATTACACAAGACAGCAATGAATCTGCCGAGTCAGGATGCTCCAGCATAAGCAAGGCTGGAAGTGGAACATTCTGTGTCTTCTCAATAATGTATTTACTGTTTGCCCGCATCATCCTTTATTGCAAAGTGAGGTTCTAAATAAATAATTTTTCTTTGGTCTTTAAATCTTTTCTAGTAAGGATGTCTCTAAAATCTGACACTTAGAAGTGTAGCAAATCCACTAGTAGTTTTGGGTGGTCCAGCAATGGCAATGTCTGCTTCTCAACAGGGTGAGGAGTTCCTGAAAGTTGGTTGGGAGCATCACTACATTGCAGGGATGACTAATGTGAGGTAGGTGGACAGTCTTTATCTGTCTTAAGTCTCAAGAGTAACAACGTCCCAGATCATTGATCTGCCAGGCATTCCAAAAATCTCTGCTATAAATCTATCACTAAAATGCATAATATATTCCAGACAAAAACAGAAAGCTTTCAGATTAGGTGCTGAACACCAAATTTTCAATTTTCAATAGTTCTTTTAGGAAAAAGCCTCTCTGCCTCACAAAATACTTCTCCAAGTAAATAACTGGGTTTGCAGTACTTTGAAAATAAGTTTCTTCCTATGCTTTCTAGCACAGGTAAGGTGTAATATGGTACATACATTAAACTCAGTGTCTTTACAAAATGTGATGAAAGCAAAACAAAACAGCACAACCCTGCACCAACCCAAGGAGTATCAAGACCATGCTTTTTGTTGTTACCTTAAATCTCTTCTTTTGGCCAGCTCTCCAGGTGAGATAACCCAGGGCAGGTTCTGGGGAAGACATTCCAGGACTTCAGGGGAAAAGTCAGAGAAATCCACACCATACTCTGTCAGGATCCCTTCTGATTCCGGCTCGATCTCTCCAGCCTGCCCAAGACTTTTGCACAACTGCCTGCAGAAAGAAAGGGATGCTTTTTTAAAGTGTATAATTACTACTGTCATGTTGTTATTGTCCCTGCAGAGAGGCTGCTGAGCCCTCAAATGCACTCTTTCACCCATTCATTTCTCCCTGAGTTTTGGCAGAGGACTTAGCAGGAATTCAGACCATACCATGACTTGTGTCTGCTGGAGATGCAAAACACTCACCAGCCACTGCTCTCTGCTGTTTTTATGTATCTAAATTGAAGTAGATGTTTTAAATTATTAGGTTTTTACAAAGGTAAGAAAGTTTCCAATTTTAGAGAAAAATGCACCCCACAGGGATAAGAAAAGCATAGCTGTCCACACAGGCAGCACTAGCATTACACATGGCTGCCCTGAGACCACACCCTCCTCTCCTCACCACTGACAAAGGTGACACACATCTACTACCAAAAATGAAGAATAGATTCACACCAAATACCAGACAGCTCCACAGGGAGCTCAGTACACTGCTCTCCATCCCAAAGGATACACATCTCTGCCTGGGCAAACCCATCAAACCCATGCCCTGTGAACACAGGTGTGAAGTTCACCCACTGCCTCCCTTACAGGAGTCTTACACAGACACACCCACAGATCTTTCCAATCATTTTCCAGGCTCCTTCCAGGACCTCAGCATTCCCAGTTATTTGTTCCTCCTCTCCTGACTAAGCAGAGGCCTCTGAACCCAGAGCTAACTGGAGAGGGGCCAGTGATTTAGAAACAAGTCACAGACAGGAGAAACCGTCCCCCCCACGCTAACAGTGCGTGATGAAGTACTCTGTACAAGTGTGGATGAGATTGCTGCTCTGTTATGCTTGGAGAAAGTTTCCATCTGCTCCAGTGCAAACCCCAGCATGGATCTCTCCAACAGCTCTGGTGTCAATCAAGGCTCAGCTCTGGACTCTGTGCAAACCAGGACTCCAAAGGAGCGAGACATTTGTTCCCCCTCCAGCTGATTACAGATATCCTGTGAGAACCCATGTGACATGGTGGCTCCCCCTGTCCCCTTTCTCACCTTTAGATTGCACTACAGTACACAGAGTTAAATTACTTTTTATTTTTTAATATACTGCCATTAGGCCAATGCACATTACAGTCAATAGAGATAATGTTCCTGACCCAAGAAGATTACAACTGAAATTAAGGCAAATCCATCAAAATATGACACAAAAGAGAGGAGTAATAATACAGCACAAAACCAGCCACTCTAATAAGTGTTTTTCCACTGCATAAAATACACAATCATTATATTGATCCTTCTGCTTTAATTCCAATGAGTGAGAACAGACACTAATTACTTTCCTAAATTGGGGCCAAAACAGTGCACTTGTTATTTGGACAAGCAAGACAGTCTCAAGGCTTCAAACGTGCCATAAACCCACAGAACAAACCCCAAACTCTCAGCACAAGCGAGCCCATCTTCTTTATGGGAGCAAAGCTCTTTCTTCACAACGGGAAGGGCTGTGTAATAAACCTGTCACATTGTGTAATACGCTGGAAAGGATTGCTCGCTTCATGGTATGGTAAATTGTAGAGTTCACATCGTCTAGCCTTAAAATAAAAATGAAAACAAGGATAAAAGATATTTCCCTTTATTGTTTCGATTTTATGTACAAACTGTATGGCAGAAATACGTGCACATTTGGCATCGTGGCTGAGTTCTCTGTTCCTGCAGCTGGGTCCCAGGCTAATCCTTATTTTAATGTAAATAAATGAGGCATCAGTTTTATCTCCCTCTCTCTCAGCAGTAATAATAAAACAGAGAAATCACCATTTCATTTCCAGCATCTGGTGCAGAGCTGGGACTGAGCAGGGATGAGCCTCTGGGTCCGCAGGCCCACCAGCACCGCCAAGGATGGAAAAAACAAAACAGGAAAAGAGAGGGCACATTGCCCTACCCAGGAGAAATGTCAAGAACTTGAGTCTCAGGTGCCCCTTCTCTTGGCAGGGCAGATCTGGGAAATGCACTGGGAGGGCAGCTGGACATCTGCAGGACACGCCATGGAAAGCACCTCTGAATGCCAGAGTGCTTTCCAGCTCAGTCTTGAAACCCATGTTCCTCTTGATCCGTTTACTGAAATTAGATTACGAACCACAAGGGGTTTACCCAGAGGTTTGATATAGGACTAATATTTTTTTAATAGTAATTAACATTTGATTTACGGTGTTCCAGGGAACATTTCCCAAGTACCTTGAAATAAAAAGTGTATAACTGACTTTAATTGGGGCCATGTTACAGTCACACAGGCATGATGACTTGCATCAGAGCAAAATCTGACAGGACAGCATGTGATCAAAGGTAATGCATATAGGATCACCGATGGCCCCGGAGTAACAGCCAGGCTGCAAAATCATTCCTGGGGCTCCACGGCCACCAAGGGTAGCAAGAATAGTTCAAGAGGCTTATAAACAACCAGGGGCACAGGGCCCAGCAGTACTCAGACGTTCACTCCCAGGGAGTCACGGCGTCTGTGACACCCTGGGCTTGCGTGCATCTCTTTTTTTTTTAAATGTCAAAAGGTAAAAAAAAGTTACAATGGCTACAGACGTAAATATTTCTTTTCTGTGACGCTGATGAGGGAGCATTACCTTGAATTCCTTGAATACCCTTGGATTGATGTCAGACATGGTGGCAGCTTGCACTGACTGGAATATGCCATGGTTGGGGCAAAACAGGGTATTTCTCCAAATCAGCCATAGCTGCAAGATCACTGAATTGCTCCAAGGTGCCTGCTCACCAGAGTCTAACCTGCCATGGATGTGCCTGGGGGCAGAGGCACCCTCAAGCTGCCTCTTCCCTCTCATGGTGACACTCATCACATCTATTCAGCCACCCATCTCTAGCTAGAATATTTGAGCTCCATTCCACTTCAACTCCACTGAGCTGAAAAAGGCCAGTGTGTTCAAAGGTTACATGGTAAGAACTCTCCAAAAAGACAAAGCAGGATTACATAAGGCTTGTTTCCTTTGACAAGCCAGGCAGGCTCCCACATTGGAGTAACTTCACTGGGACCTTAATACCCTCGCTCAGTTTCTTCTGGAGCAGATTTGTCCACAGTCATCCTACATGGAGGGTTTCCTTCAGCAGCAGGAGAACATCTCACACAAGCCACCAGTCCTTAAGGTTTGTAGAGAAGAGATGAGAGCAAAGAAGATCTACCTGGGTGCTCTCACTGCCCAGGGCCCAGAACTCACAGACACAGCTGCACAGGCTTGAGGAAAGCCACAGATGCCAGTGGGAATGGTGAGAGGGCTGCAGGGCTGTGCATCAGAGGGACAGAGAGCTGTGCCACGGAACCCCAGTGCTTGGGAGCACAGTCCAGCCCTGCTCCACATCATGGAGATGCCTTCCTTCAGCTGCCAGGCCATGTCCCATCAGAGCACAGGAGCAGCATGGTGCTCCCAACACGGATGGGGCAGCCCCACACAGTGATTAGTTGTGCCAAGGGAACAAAGCTTTATTGAGGGACACACCCACCTGCAATAAGGTGTTTTTTCAACAGAGCTACACTGCTGTGTTGAGAGAATTGGACTTTCCCTTGAGCCTTACAGAGAACTACTCAAGGTATCTGGTTATTTCCCCTCAAACAAAATACACTTTTGAATTTAAAAAAAAAAAAAACAACCCAGAATAAAATGCCAGAAATGAAAAGAACTCAAGCCACTCAAATGGCTTTGGAAACAGCAGCAAGTGAAATAACACCCTGCAACATTTCATTTTATTGCAAAAGCTGAAACAAATCATGTCACCTTGACAGACCAATATCTAAGACCCTGAGCTAGAATGGCCACAAGCCCAGTGTGACACAGAGGGAGTCAGTGATTCCATGCTTTTCTATTAGGTGTTTTTTTAAAATAATCTCATCCATCATCACATGTTGGGACAAAAAAAATCCACCTTAACCATCTGCAAAAGGGCAAAGACGTCTGGACTAATACTCCAAACAACTGTGGACTCCAAGACTGAGAAAGGTCCCCAGAAAATAATGGTACATGGCAGCACGTGCAATATTTACCTCAAAAAGGAGAATGTTTTGGAGCTAATTTGCTTTACCTGTTACCTGAAGGTACAGTCATACAGCATTTCACTGCCAAGGTAAAGTCACTTCACATGTAGGAGGGAGCAAGAGCAGCTCAACTCGGCATGGCCAGCAAGAGCTGGGGCCATGAGTTCCTCACCACTCCTTCCCAGCATAGTCGGGGTGACAGGGTGGCCTCTGGAGGGGACAGTGTCACGCTGGTGACCACCAGGTGGCAATCATGACACAGAAACGGACCCCCCTCCCCAAGGAGACCTCCAGGGACTCTCAGGTTGCCCCTGTGCAGGTGAGCACCCTGGGTGGCCAATGCCACTACCAAACTCTTGGCAGGGGCGTCTCAATTGTCCACCCGTACATGGTCACTGTAAAGACCAATCTGAGTCATTAACTGTGCTTGGAAACCTGGCACTGAACTTCCCAAGGGAACAGGAAAGCTGAGGAAGGTGCACAACCAGTCTGGGAGAGTTCAGCTGCAGGATGGAGTACCTAGAAACACCCAAGGCATCCAGGGGACAGGACTGCCAACCCTGGAGGGAGTTTCCCTTGTCACACTTCCAACAGACAGTGCAGGGCAATGACCAACATGTTCCTTGTCCAGACACCTTTAAAACCATGGTGGTGGTGCCAAAGGCATATCAGGAACTTTGTGGGCAGAACTAAGGGGTGCATAAAAAAGTTTCACTAAACAAAGCATGTAAAGAGCTGCAGACCACCTGCTCTTCTCTCCTTCAGAGGGGCCATGACCAGCAACACAAGTCATTATAAATAAGGCAACATGGCTCATAAATGAGCCCAAAAGCAAACAGAACCTTTTGGGACCTTCAAGAGGTTTCCTCATCTTTCAGTGTATAAACAAGCATTATTTATGGCTAAAAACAAAAGGGGTCACACCAAGGTTTTATGCTCCCATCTCCACAAGGCACTTACTGAAGTGCAACCAACTCCCAGAGGAAACAACTATGAATGAACACAATCATGGACATTTTCTTTCCTGACAACACCCTTTACATCTTGGAAATGATCAAATCAGACAGATGAGAATATCCAGTATTGTCAGAAGTACAGATTAAAGACACACACATTAGCCAATAAAAAAGATATTAGCCCATCCTCCTAATTTCCCCTGTTTCTGCTGAAATAGGGGGTTGTTCACGATCAGAAGCCAAGCACTACAATCACCCTCCAGTCTTTTCTCAGTTGGAGTCAAAGAAGACAAAGCAAATCTCTGCCAGTAAGAAACTTATTCTCAGTGAAGTTCACAGCACAGCCAGACCCTAGTTAAGTGGGGCTCAAAGGGAGGCCACTGCAGTTCATGCACTGCAGTTTATCTAGGAAACACTGAGTGACTTCATGGCTCACGTGGCTCTCAAGGAACACACATGAAACTTGTAATACTGGGCACACAAAACAGCTACGACTGATAAACTCTGTGAAATGCAGACTTAAGCTTAGTTTACTTTTAGCTCTAGGGTTGATAGCTCTGTGCCGACACACTCTTAAAATGTTTACTCTAAGTTTTAAGCTTTACCAGCAGTTTGAGCTGAGGACTCCCAAACCTGCAGTGCTCACACTGTGCATCGGCTGTGCTACCCCATCAGAATTGCTTTTCAAGGGCAAGAGAAAACCTGGACTTTATGAACAACTCCCACTACTGCCCATGCTCCAGATTACATCCAAATGCACCTGTAAAATCTGACCACAGTATGGTCACAGAGTTACCTACTCTGGATTCCCAGCTAAACCAGGACATGTAAGTATTCCCAAGGAAACTGAAATCACCGTTTCATACTGAGACCATTCAATAGAAACAGCATGGCCACTCCAGGTGGGAGTCTGGCACCCTACAGCAGACCCGACAAAAAAAGTGAAAATGCTGAAAACCACTGTCTTCTTTATGGAGAGGCAAAATAAATTTGCAATCTGGACCCAGCCCAGCATAGTCCACTTGTGTAGTGCTGGCTTAAAATTTCCTTCTTCACAGCACTGCCAGCAATTTGAACGCTGGACAGTGATGACTTTACAGTGCCTGATGAAACACACAGAGTGCAACACCCTTCTCACATGCTTCTCTTGATTTCTACTATTCCTCCTTGAACCAATGCAAATTTAAAACCACAAAAATCTGTGACTTCTTTCTAATTCTTACCAACAAAGGCGTAAAAGCTAAAGATGAGCCTCACAGCCACTGATCTTCCCCTGGCAGAAGGGAAATGTCTGCACACTGTGTACTACTCTTCCACACAGGGAGGAAAGAGAGGAAGGCTGCCAGAACCCCATGGTGCTTGTGCTGGTCAGGCTGAGCACATGTGTTCCCCCTAGACCATGCACTCATCAATGCTGTGATGGACCAGCACTGAAACAAGCACTCAAAGAAATTAACATTTATGAGATTAACTAGCAATGAGCTGTCCTTTGTCCGAACATAAATCTGGACACAAGACAAGCATCTTGTTAACAGATTTCTGTCTCTACTGTTTGTAACAAATTAAGTGAAAACAAGAATTCCAACTAGAAATTTCAGTCATCTCTACTTCTGATGGCAGCCACATACCCTGATGCAAAGTTGCTGTCTTCTTTCCAGTCCACAATGCGACAGATGAAGAGCATCTGTGAATAGGCCTCGGGCTTGGCCACAAAGTCTGGAGGGCAATCAGCCAAGGGCACATAGACCCTGGGCACTCTGTGGTCCACAGGTGAGAACATGGCACACCTCTTGAAGAGTTCACTGTTCCTGTCAGCCAGAAGTTTGATGAAACCTGTAGCTGCACGAGAATGCTTCTTTTCCAAAATATAGACCACCTGGGAGAGGCAACAGTTCCTATAATTAATACCTTCAGAGAAACTTACTTTATTTAGCAGAATAATGATACACAAAAGCTCAGCAGAGTATCTGGAAAAGTCACAAGGTCTGTATCTTGTTTTCCCTGTGTGTATATAAGTGTGTGCATTATTTAACTGAGTACCTATTTACAATGTATTTTCCTTGCCATCTTGCTCATGGCTATAGAAGAGCTAAGTGCTTTCCAAGTGCTAGCTCTCTACAGCAATTTTCTTGATTACAGAACAAAACCAGACAAGAAGCAGATGCTTCCAAATGCAGGGAATTAGCCACAAAATACAAGCAACTCCTGTAAAATCTTTCATTTGTATTCTCGGCCTGTGATTTCAACAGTCAGCACAGAATAGGCCAGTCCAAAAACTGGCAGATCCAATGCTAACCACAGGAAAGGATGTGCTGTTGGGAATTTGGCAGTTCTCTCCTGCTCTCTGTGCTTTCTGAAGTTAGGGGTTATTTTACCTTTATACAAGATGGCTTTGAAAAGAATAATAAATTACAATATCACTAAATAATTGTTCCAGAGAGGTGTTCATCCAGGCTATATTTTTGTAGACCATAATAAATCACTGGATAACAGAAACATTATAGCTGATTTCCTAAGCTTATACAGAAGAGTCCTTCCAGAAGTTTTCAGGAGTTGCACCTCTGCACAGTTCTGAGTGCTAGAATTGCCACACTGGATGAGACTAGAGCAGCCCAGCCAACAACAGGACCAGAATCAGAGGCCGCAAGGGAAAGCACAAGACGTGGAAGAGACCTGACCCAGTCTGACCCAGCAGCCCTTTTCTGGTCTCTTAACATTCAGAGATTGACTCAAATCTTGAATCAACAGTACTAGCAGCCTTTCCAAAGTCTGTAAGAATTAATTCTGACAACTCTGGATATCCTGACACTCATATTAGTATCCAATCTTTTTCCTGAATCTTGCTAAGTAATTTTGCATGACAAACAAATGGAATTTAACCTAGGATAATTGGTAAAAATAACAAGTCACTTGATTTTTATCAGATCGGACAATTACTCTCTCTGAAACAGAGAATGAGACTCAAAGATCAACAGATAGAGGCTACAGGGAGGCCAGGGCTGGTCTCCTTCAGCCTTTGGGAGCACACACATGCTTACTTGTCACTTTCCATGGATTTACCTTGGCTGTCCTTTGAAGAAACTCATCTGAGAGGAGCCTGGGATCATTGACCTTGGGTCCATCATCTTGCTTTGTTCTGTGCGCACCAGTGACCCCAGCAGCCTTCCCTGCATCAAACACACAGGACAGTTACTGTAGGACATTTCCATGACAAATTTGTCTTGGTCCTTTGCTCGAAAGCACAGCACAATACAATATGCCTGTAGTAGACTTATCTGAAAGGAAAAAGATCTCTCAGGTGTTAGAATTGCCAAGCATGAAGTAATTATTACTTATCTGAACTACAACAGACAGCAGATACATGTTCACTTACCATGCAGATGTGCTGAAAAACAACAAAAATCAAAGTCCCTACTTTGTAAGTAGGACTACATCAGCCATAACAGACAGAGATAGAAAACAAGTTCTGCTTATGAAATACTAAGGGCTAAGAATTTTGTGGCATTTCTTAGCTAAAGTCATTAACATTACATAAGCAGTCCTTTCCTACATACATCCATTTAATATTTAATCTCCTTTAAAAACATTATGCAGGGTTATAAAATGTGTGTTTATCTTAGAAACTGAAATCACATCTACTAAGTTGACCCTCTTCAGCTGTGGACCAGGCTTATGAAGAGTCTTATAGAAGTAATCACTGTATATGACCAAGAGCTTCCTTCCCCTGAGATCTATGGACCAGATACTCATAATATTAAAATCGAGTGTCAACTAATTTCTAGTTTGAAATTTTGAAGTATGTGAGCTTGGGAGCATCTGCTACAGATGGCTGGCATTTAATGTTTACAAACATTGAAGTCCAAAGTGATCTTTGCCATGAAGAAGGCTGATACTAGGTTGCTTTTGAGCTGCATCCCTGATGACAGCCTGTGGTTACTGCTCTGCCAGAATTTTTGGGATGGAAGCATCCATGAGCACTTGTCTGGAGGGCTCACAGGAGATGTCTGACTTTTTCATTTGTATGGCAATCACATCCATCTTGAGCACATGTGCTAAAATCAGGCCTAGAGTGTTCAAAAGAAATCTTGCTTTCCTAAGGAAAGACCGTGGCACCAACTGCAAGTTTCAAGGGGCGTAGCTGTCACTGTTTCCCTTAGAAGACACAAGATAAAACAACGTTTTGCTGAGGTCTGTGCTCCAGGAGGCTAACAGCACTCACCCATGTGAGAAAGCCCCCAGAAGCACTGTGGTGACATGCAGACCCTGGCCCCCCAGTCTGTCCCACAGAGCCCCAGGATGAGGCTGCTGCTGACATGACGGACGGAGAGGCGGCTGCAGCGGAGCCGTGCCAGGTGTCAGACCTGGCACTTGGGAAGGGGGACAGTGGCACAGCAGCTTCCCCAGGGGTTTGGCTGTGCCCCACCATCACCAGGGCATGCTCACAGATGGCTGTGTCCCCATGGAGGGTCTGCACTGCCTCCAGGCAATGTTACCCCAGCAGTCACTTGACAATGCCGGCTTTGCTCTAATGACAAACTCTGGTTCTCATATGTTGCTAATTATCCTCAGCTTTGTCTTCTGATATGCTCTTCCTCTCCCCAGAGATCTTTGCTAGCAATGCTGAGAGGAAAATTAACAGGTATTCAGGGGTTTAAATAAAATTATATTTTGCTTTATAAAGCCTGAATAATAGAAGCAGTAAAACCATTTCTGATTTACTTCAACTGAAATGAATTCAGACTTGCCAAAACCAGTTTACTACAGGATAAAACCACCCAGAGTTTCATGGTGACAAACAAGGTAGGGAAAAAAATTGCTTGTATAATTGTAAGCAGTTAAAAAGTGGGGGATACCAAGGTTGCCTCATTTGCTTACCTCCTCTAAGGTTTCTGCCAGTTAAAGATCATACCAGGCAATCATTTAGCAAAGAATTAAAGCCAGAAGCCATTTTGTTTCCTTATGAATTTTCAAGTGATCAGTTAACAGTTTATGGCGTGTCAATCATAAAGACAGCCTAGGCAAAGAACAAGATGATCTGGAACAAAGGAAAGCTGGACGAGGCAGAGGACAAGGGGAAGTTGGGAGCCTTCCAAAGACCATGCCCCCAGGCACACCTGCCACAAGCCCAGGCCTTTACTGGAGTGATCTCTCCCCAAGGAATAGCACATACTGGTGGGAAGAGAAACCAGAACTGAACATGTTTAGGAAAAAAGCAAGAGCTGCATTCACTGCTCTCCCAGTGCAGCAGAACAGCAGCAGTGACTCAAGGTTCAGCAGGCAAGAATGAAAAAAGCACCCACAGTCACGTGAGGAACACGTCCTTGTTAGCACTGCCTTTTTTCCACTTCTCCTTCCAAAGCCCATCCCTCGAAAAGACACTTGGAAATTTTCACTGAAGCAGTTTTCTCAGTCAAAAAGAAGCCAGCAGGGATGTCCTGGAGAAGTAACACATATACACATGCAAAAGCACAGGAGCAGCAGGATGCAGCTGTCACAAGGAGAACAGCAAATGGGTGGCCAGGCCTTCCTTGGCCTGGGATGAAGAACACTCCGGGCTGGGCCACTGCCCCTCTTCCTGCTGAAGACGAGCCCCATATGAACCCAGTACAGATACCAGAAAGCACCCAAATTCCCACCATGGCAGATGAGAGAACTTGCCTTTTCCTCCACAGCCAGCATCAACCAGGGGCCTTTGGCTGACTGGAGAGTGTCTTCTTCAGTAGTCTCTCCAATTTCAGCCTCCCTTTCAAAAAATCCTGGTATTGTGAGAGACTCCAGCAGGGAGAGTCTGGGATCTACAACTACTCCATCAAGAGAAAGAAAAAAGGAAGCTAATCCCAGCCATCTACTTCTTCTTACCTAACTTTTTAAACCAAATTCAGTATCTTAAATGCCATCACACATATTTACTAAGGGTGAATGCTCCTGAAACAAAGGACAGGGAAGAAGAGACATGAGGAACTCTGTACTCCTAGAGCTAAGTGATGTAGACTTCCCTATAATTTGTAGCTGCTCCTTTTGAAGTCAAAATTCTGTTGGCACCAGGGCTGCATCTAATGCTCAGAGGTCTACAGCAGCAAAGCACCAGCCATGAGGAATCCCTGTGACAAAACCTTCAGCTCAGAAGGGACAACTACCCAGATCCAATGTCCACCTGGCTCAATTGTCAAATTGTTGCACAGGAACTTCAGTCATGGCAGCAATAATCTACCACAAGAGTTTGGTACCCGAGTTCTCTGAATATATCTCTGACAGTCCCTCTCCTTCATTACACATCCTCCTCCCCTCCAGTGGAGCTGAGCACAGAGGGGCAGTAACACAGCCCCACTAGAGACTGGTGGTCAAGAAGATCTCAGCTGGGAGATACAAACACCTCCCATAACAGGGCAGAGGCATGGAGGCAATCCTCAAAGAGAATTAAATTGTTAGAGGAGCAGGATTTTGTGCAGGGAAGGTGGGAAGAAACTCCTTGCATTATGCCAAACTAAAAATGAATTATTCTGACCCCTTTACTGCAGTGGTTATTCAATGACCATTCAATATTTCCACCCTAGGCAAAGATATGTTTTCTGAGAAAGATTTACTATGTTAGCTTGGGCAGTACTTCATAAGCTTATCTTACAGTGAAAACACACTGCAGCAACCAGGATCCAGTGAAACTGCATTATAATCTCAGTGTTTTCCTTTCAGCGATTATCTGACAAACCAAAACTGTAATAGTCTTACTTAAAAAAAAATTAGGCACTAGACACAAAAAGCAACTCAAATTAGTTATGTTATTACCAATGAACAGATCCAGGGCACTTGGAATTTGCCTCCCTCTGTAAGAGATCAGTTTAGGCAGCTTCAGTACACACTTAGATTTGCCTGATAGACATTCCTAGGTCAAACATTACTTTTTTTTAAAGTCCCCCAAATTTCCTTCTACAATTCAATTACCATCACATTAAAAGGTGGCCGAAGTGGACCAAAAATCATCAAACTAGAATTCTGATTACTTATGACAGATCCAAAATTATATTCACTAGGTTTGCAATGGTCACTGTGGAAATTTGCAATTCTATCCAAAAAGAATACAATTAAAGATGCAATATCCACTTGCAAATGAAAATATATCATCGTTTCAGATCTCAAACACAACTTGCTGAAAAAAAAAATCTCCCTCCCTAAATGGAAAAAGTCAAGTTTTTTAAGAAAATAGTTCAATGTTTGCTACTTCTGCTAGAAAAAAAATGTACTTGAGAAGCTGAGTTACTCTACATGGGAGTATTTAAGAATCCCATCAGAAAATACTGTTCTTCAGCTCAGTGCTCAAATACCAGCACAGCTATAAACCTTTCAGTGGCAAAGCCAACCACTTACTAATGAAGCAACAACACTTAGGTTCTCTGACGTCTGCTTCAAGGAGCAGTTTTCAGTATATTATGTTTTAGTACCAAATACCTAAGTGGTATAAAACAGACCAATTTATTATAAATATCTCCTGGACTGTGTGTCACATGCACAAAGGATATGTTTTTGCAATTTTGCCTATATCAGCACACAACAGACATTAGGAAATGAAACTCCCTTCAACCCAGAAGTGATACATGTATACCCAGAGACTTGCTCTGGGCTACATTATTCTGCTACAATCTTAATTTTTAGGGATAACAAAAAGGAAATGTTGCTGTTTAGAAGGAATACGAGGACTCTTCATATTCTGCAGCTGATGGTTTCTTGGCACAGAGCAGCTTTTTTGTTCAGAACACAAACCTACCGTAAGGTAGGGAAGAAGGAAAGTGCTGTTTCATTTGGTACCAGGTACTATTGAAAACTGGAATCTATTTTGAACACCCTGTAAGTAGGCTCACCTAGGAAAGTATCATGGAAAAAGAAGTACTTTGTATTGATACCTCCTCACACAGAGCTTTCCACCTGTGATGGAAGAAAGACAAGTATTTCACTGCAACAAGACTGTTAAGCCAACAGCCTTGGAATTTAACACGTGCAGCCTGTCCAAAATCAGCCTAACAGCTCCCATGTGCAGTGGGAGAGGGCTCTGCAGTAAGAAGCAAAGCAGCTCCAAACCATGCAGCACTCCTGAGTTGTCTCATCGCAGAGCTGTGTGTCTAATGAACAGGACTAACCTCCTCAGAGATGTTTATTTTTGAATACTCATTTAAGCAAACTCACCCTGCCACAGCTATTCATGTCTTAACACCTGAGCACACACACCTGCCTACCCAAAGGCACACTGAAGAGAGGACTGGGGGACTCAGATGATTAGCATCAAGAGTTTTGAAGATGCACAGGCAGGAGGAGACCCTCAGAGAGGGAGAGGAAAGGCGTAATAACAGATGTGTAGAGCACAGACAAGCATCTGCAGTAGCAGAGCAAGGCAATGTGAAGAGGTGAGTACAGCTGGCTCCCTCAGACACACAAGGCAGCCAAGCATGTAATTATTTACTTATATTTAGCCACCTCCACAAGGAGGGATGGAGGAGACGGCAGAATGATGAAACAAGAGTGTCATTTTTCCTTAGAATCCTCCAAGTCTTATCCACAGCAAAGATCAACATAATTTTGGGAAGTTGCCATCTAGCCCAGCAGATCAGATCGTAGCTGTCTCAGTAGCCACACAGCATTACTACAACCATAGCATGGCTAGCAGACCTCCTGGCCCTCTCATGTCCTTGAGAAGCAGTCAGACAGCACAGGGCATGGAAACCTTCTTGCAACAGAATTAAACCTAAAAAAAAATCAGGTGCTGCTGCAGTCTACAGAAATACAGTTCTATTGCATTAATGACAAGTAAAATTAAAATGTTACAAAAACAATTCCATTGAGTATTTTGCCTATTTACTTAATGTTCTTCCTTCCTGCATGTGTATTTGTTCCTAAAGCCTGTGTGTCCAGTATTACTATTCCATGGAAAATATGCTAGCTGAATGAATCCTAATCTGCTTCATCCTGGAAATCTTGCTGGTAACAATGACCATACTCTGTTTATCTCCACACCCACAATTCACTCTCAGTCTCATGCCCTCTCATTTACTTGACCTAAACTTGTAACTCAAAGGAGAAACATAGGTGAACTCAGGAACATATGGTAATATGCTGAACTTAATCTAATTCCTGTTACCTAATTGCCTAAGTAATTTATTTTTTCCAGTACTTAAGAAGTCACTTGGGGGTCAAGAAAACTTACTAGGGAAGAACAGTGTAAGGAACTTTCCCAGCATTAACTTCCATTGCAGGCTTCAGCTTTACAATAAAAGAATAACTGGAGCTTTTTCAGCCTGTAGCATTTAATCAATGCAACCATAAAGCCCAATTTGTTCAATACAGTAGAACACTTTTCTTCAGTTGCTATACTG
The DNA here is from genome assembly GCF_001522545.3 of Parus major. Lineage (NCBI taxonomy): Eukaryota > Metazoa > Chordata > Aves > Passeriformes > Paridae > Parus > Parus major. Next base: position 16,072,403 of record NC_031778.1, on the reverse strand, counting down.
TTTATTCTGATAAAAATGGATGCTGTTTAAGAAAAGTTATAGCAACAACCAGAAAAGCTAGATCCAGAGACCCACAAACATGAACTAGGAAAAACTAATACAGAGCTGTCTCGGGCAGCTGAAACTGCTCCAGCTTCTCTGCTGGCTTTCCAGGCTTCAGCAGAGTGAAACTGATCCGATTTTTGACAGTTCCACCTCAAGGACTTCTATTAAAAGCCATGTAACTGAGAAGATTTCCTGGTGAGCTTTCGCTCTGCTGTGGCCTAGAAATTTTGAGAGCTATGCAGTGGAGATGATCCATCTCCAAAAAGCTGCAGGCTAGGAAAGAACAGTGAAGCTCCTTAAAAGTACTCAGAGTGAATGAGAGCCCCTGGAGAGCAGGGAGAAGAACACTTGTTCCTTCCAGTGGCAAGTGATGTTGGTGGACTCTAAATACACCAGACTTCATGGCTGCTGAACTGAAAGAAGGGCAAGCCTGAGCAGAGCAGAAGTTCAGCATGTAATCCAGATTTTTGTCACCATCATTTCTCTACCAGACCTGGCCAAGGTGAGGAATAGCAGTAACTCTCTGAACTCTGCCTGATTCAATAGGAGACACTGGTAACTGCAGGACCCCAGGTGCCAGAGGAAGGCACAAAAGGCAAGTAAGCACCTTGTCAAGCTTAAATGAAGAGAGAGGACACAAAAGCACTAGAGGGGACATGGAAGTGCATGAGAAGTGCAGAAGTGCAAAACAGAGACTAAACTCTGCATTATAAATACATTTTTCTGTTTTGCTAGAAAGATCCAAAAACCCTTCTAAGCACTGACTCTACAACATCGTCTAGAGGAAAGAAAGGCTTGATGCCATTGTTACACAACCATACAGTGAACTTACCAAACACCACCACTTCAGGTAAGCCAAGCAATCCTGAAATACTCAAAATAACAGCCTCCAGTCAGCAGCAGTGTGGACACCCAGTAATTTTAGGTTATCATTTCTGACCTTATCAGGACTACTAGGGACTGACAGTCACATTTGACTTGACAGAGATCGACCACTGTCCATGTGGTGAATGCTGAACTGACAGGGAGACACCAGCAAATTCTACAGAAGCTTCCAAATTCTGTAGACCCTACCCATTATCCAGCAGTTGGTTCATGTGAGTCTACTCTGCCTGTAAATGAGCTATTTCTGTTCAAACTTCATTACGTCAAGGCAGTGAGCAAGCTTCAGACACTCGCATATCCAAACTCTGATTTATAGTAGTGTAGGTGTAAGTGGAAATCCTGAACAAACACAACTCTCTGATTGCTGCCAGGGCAGCCAGTCCACCAGCTTGATGACTTCCACCCCCGTGGGAAGCAGGATATTTTGTGTATCTGGTGTAGTAAGATCTCCCATGAGAAGAGTTGAAAAAAGCCGAGCAAACAAGTTTGACAAGGATAGCTTTTGGCATAGTGACACTGTTTTACAAACTTTTATTTGAATATCATTTTGCTAAAGAAGGGCTGAGGCAGTTTTATGAGAACAGCTGCCATTCTCATGAGTGCAAGTAGCTGCTACTGTTCAATTGCTGATATTTCTTTATCAGAGAAATCTGATTCCAATATTTAACAAGAGACAGCTCACATCTATAGGAAACTCATGTGACACACAGTCTGTGTAGGGATACAGCATCATAAACCATTCTGTACAGAACATTTTGCACTTTTCCCAGGTTGAGAGATACAGAGGGTTTCAACTTTTCATTACATATTGAAATGGTCTATAAAGAAAATCCTCCTACTGCAGTGAAAAGACACAGAAGTAATGTATTCTAGGTCAGTGGTAAGTGATAAGATAAAAGTTACATGACTTCTGTTGCAGTAGACAATGTGAATGAGGATTAAGAAAAAGAACTACAGAGCTAGGAAAGGTCATTTTGACTTGTGAATGAGTTGTGTGGACAGTAGTGACACAGAGTAAGCCGAAGTCTCAGGGTACAACACAGAGGACTTGCATGTCAGTACCAAGCACTACAGGGATTTAATATTTTCTGTGTACACACTGGGGGTTCAGACTATTGCCAGGATGCTATTGCTTTGTTCTCTGCCTGCATTTCAGTAGGGCACAGAAATCCCAGAGAAGGTTTGAAGGACACTACTAAGGAAGCTGAGAAATTTTATTCAGGGTGCTCATTCTTGTCTTTTTAAGTAAAAAAAACAAACAAAGTTTGTTCAGCATTAAGATATTTACACTTTGAAAATACAGCTGAAAAATCCAAGAGAAAATGTTATTTTCAACTTTGCAAGGCCAAATACCAAAGCATAACATTCAGACAATTTAACTGTGGAACAGGACAATATTTGATCCTGTTATATGGTTTTGCGTAGAACCAGGTGCTGGAGAGGAGAATGGCTGTCACTTCCTCATCTAAAGACTTTCCAAAGATGATCTTTAACCCCATTTCTTTGCAAAAAAAAGTCCAGATAAGCAGAGCAAACTCATTTGACCAGGATATCTGGCGGAGTGACACCAATTATGAATTTCTATTTAAATATCCTTGAGCAAAGCAAGACTGATCCACTGCCATGAGCACAAGAAAGTACATGGGCTGAGAATTAGGCTGAATGCAATGAATATCATTTGGTCTCCTCACTTCCATGAACTTCCCTCCTGCTTATTCCATCCCTTCTGGGCACTCAGGAATAGAAAGGCAGGAAGCACAGCTCTCGTAACAGCAGCACTTAGTGAAGACAGATCTAACATCTGAGTCTAAGGCTGCAGACTTGTGCATAATAACAATTTCTACCAGTTTGCCCTAAGACCCACAGAGGCACAGGAAATCCAAGGTACAATGACTTCAGGGAAATTCAGTCCCTCAAATCTAGGCCATAATCAGTGTACACAATGTTTCATGCTTTCATGAGCTCCTGACAGTAAGGGCCAACCCCAAAATTCTTTGCCCCAGCGTGTAACTAGAGATGGAGAGGGTGACTGTGCTCTGAAGAGGAACAGAGCCATGAGAAGGGATGGGACACAGGCCAAGGTAGAAAAGACATCAAAACAGTCTGCACTCCCAGAGTGCTCTTATTCTAATGACACGTCTACTTTTATTCTTCATGGTTCATTCTGACCATCAGCATCAGAACAAATGAGCCAGCAGAGATATTGTGCAATCCTACTCCTACATCAGAAAGGACAAAAGGCATCTTGCAATTGAGAGCAGAAAACTGCAGGGCTTGTGTTCATGAACAAAGATTTGAGCACAGTCTCAACCTGGCTCTGGGTTTTTTGCCCAGACTAAGTAAAACATACTTTTGATTCCATTACAGTAGTTATGGATCTTTTTCACCTCCAGAAATCTCGTGGATTTTTTGTTCAATTTGAATTTTGGGTAGGTCTTTTTTATATATATGGATCTTTTCATAAATATACACATAAACACACATATATGTATGCAAATAGATACATTAAGTGCATATGAGAACATGATAGACTATTTCTTGATTTTGTTTCATTAATGTATTATCTTTGATAGAATCTTTGGCCAGTTTGAATCCTTCAAAAACCCCTTCCAAAAAAGGAAGAAAGCCCACCACAAGTGTTCATTTAAGACTTGTGCTGACCACAGAAAATTCCTCTTGCTCCCTCCTGTGCATAAGGCCATGCAATGGGGCCGTGTGATAAACCCTGCAAAGCAATGCTCAGAGGGAAAGCAAGTAAAGCACTGGGTTTGGTGGGTCAGGAAGAAATCCCCCTGTGAATCCCAACTTCCACCCATCCTGTTTTACTGCAGTAGCTGTTTCCAGCAGGAGGGATGTAACATGAAAGAAAAGGCTCATATGCAGGAAGTTCAGCAGGCAGCAGCAGCCAAGCAGCTCTCCCAGGAGAGACCCACGTTACCCAGGGAAGGGCACCTCCACTCACCACAGCCCAACCCTCCAATGCTCTCTGCCCCCAATGCCAGCACCATGTTCCAGAGGATGGCCTTAGAAAGTCCAGCTAATTTTACTCTCTGAGGTTCAGTTCTGCCTTGAAAAAGTGTATGTTTGGTGCTTTTAAAAAAGCATTTTGAGCCACACCTGTGAAGGCTGAATTTGGCAGGATTTTCTCTTTTTTTCACAACAGTTATCAGTGATGCTAGAATAACTATAGCTGTTTGCCAGGCAAGACTGAAAATCTGGATAAGTGATGATATGAGAAATTGTATGACAGACAGGAAACAAGCCAAAGCAATCATCAGCTACTCAAAAACACCTTCAGAAAAATCAGCATCGTAAACTTTATATGTATAAAAAAAGGAGGTATTAAAAAGCAGAGAAAGTAGAAAGTAGGGAAAACTCCATATGGGTTATATGGCCAAAGAAGCTGAAGCAAATATTAAAAGAGGTGATAGCAAAACACAAACTCAGCAGAAATCTAACTGGCACATCCACACCAGCCACAAGGCTTGTTAAGGATGAACCTGGAAAGGCCTTGAAAACAAAAGAAAACAGCTGGCTTAAGGAACTGCAGTGGAAAAGCTCAATTTCAACTGTGCAGACAATAAACTGATCTCACATTAGTCCTACAAATATTCTTCAAAGACAGAACCAAATGGCAAAACCCATTCAGATGGCACAGATTTTGAAAGATGACTTTGATAGCTTCCAACTCAGGTCACTCCAGAGCATCTCGAGGAATTATGATGCACCAAAAAAAAATAACTCTCATCAACTCTTTAAACTAAAGCACAGCCACACAACTAAAGTAAAATACTGGCTCAAGCCTGTATTTATTTTAGATGCTGGTATCAAACTAGAATGTACTTCTACAATGTTTAACTTGGCATTGCTATCAGAAGCAACAAAGATGCAGCAGACACAACATGTGACTCAGGAGAATTGTTGAGTCCAAGTGACCCAGTGGTGTGCAGCTGCAATAGACTGCAAAACAGCTGGGCTCAAAAACCACCTGTGTAAAGTATCCACAGACAAGATGAGTAACTCCCAAATCAAGCTGTAGCCTGGAAAGGAGTGGAACAAGAAATTAGTTGGTTCACATGCCTTGGCAGGAACTCAGATACCCAGAAAGAAATAGCATCACAAACTGGTAAAGTGGCAGCTCTATTCAAGAGGTGAAACCAATGCTTTATCATAAAAACTACAACACTTCCATTCAAATATTATTTCCTGTTTTATTAATAGGTGGGTGTGAAAAGTGGAAGTCTACCAACAGGGGTCTGTGCATCTTCAAATATCTCAGGAAAACACGAGGTATTAAATAGCACAGCTTTATAACCATTACCAAGATTTGTCAGAGTCCAACAACTGCTTAGGTCCTGAGTTACTGCTGCCTTTTCTGGACAACTGGGGCAAGCAGCAGGAACACACCAGAATGTCTGTCCCAGCAAACCTTTCATGAGCAGCTGAAGGCACACGTTAAATGTGCCAATTGTCAGAATCCTTTCAACACAGAGCTCTTCAGGAAGGGATTTAATACTAGAAAGGACATGCAAAGAGCTGCATAAGCGTTAGTTTTGGGACAGGGGAGCCTATTTTATTTTGCCCTAAGCAACACTTGATGGCTTGAAAGGAATTCAGGTTCAGAATAAAACAGGTTTGCCTTCAAAACAGATCGCATAATTGGCTTTAGGTTTTAGTGCAATTTTCTTTTTAAACAGACCAAATCTTTAAGTTGCTTATAACTCAACTGCTTGAAAACAGCAACAAACTTAACTGCCCCCAAGGAAATATATTCTTATCCCCAAACTGAGACACACAGATTGGCCGGCCAAGCTGCAAGGAAGAAAACCGCTACAGCAGCATCTTGAATTAAACAGCAACCAGCAGTCCCCAGACAGCCCCAAGAACTGCAAATCTCAAGGTGTGACTTCTGTTTCGTAGATTTACTTTGAACCAATGAAAACTACATAAACCCCAGCCATTAATATACATTCAAAACCATGAAGACAGTTCAGCAGAAAGGGATAGAAGTGATAAGGCATTAAGCTTTTATGCCTGTATTTTATATCTCGCAGCAAAGCGAGGCAACCAAGTAACACTTCAATGGTTTGCTCAAATAAAGGCCTAAAATCAGCAATCTGATCTACTCACCCTTTTCACTGGTATCCAGGGAAAGTTTCTTAATGTCATCAGTCAATGTATCCTGCAAGTGGTCTTGTCCATGCTCTGCATCATTATCATCAAATTGAGCTTCTATAATGACATCCGGACTCTGAGCATCGCCTTTCGCTGTCTCTTGTGGAATGCAAGTCCCCAACATATCCTCAGGGAGGTCTGATTCATGTGTGACTTCTGTTTCTTTGTCACTACCATCTGGCTTTATTACCTGAAGGAGCAGGGGATTAAAAAAACAGAGGCAAGCTAAATCACTGGACTGAAGAAAGAAAACATTATCTTTCCTTTTTCATTTGCATCCCCAAGGAGCTGACAATGAATTGTGGGTGGCTGGTGGCACACTGCAATTGCCATGTAATTAGCCACAGATATTGCACAATCAAAAGAGGCTCCTCAGTAGGATAAAGACTGGAACGGCAGAGCTTTTGCAATACCTCGACTGTGACAATAATGTATCCAAAGTGTATCTAGAGCATAACCATACAGTTCCTGCCAAGCCTCTAATCAGCAATGCAGAAGTTAGGAGTAAACACAGGCAGGGAGGAGGATACACTACAATTTAATAGGTTGCTTAGACCATTGTTCACCAAGATACACTAATCATCCTGGGACATCCCAAAACTTAAGCAGTTCCAGTGAATGCTGGGATCATGTCAAAGCTCCTCCACAGAATTAGGAACAGACTGAAAAAGCAGAGATTAGAGAACACTGTGCCTTGTGACCTGTAGAAGAACTGGACTGTGGCAGCTTGGTAAGGCACCAAGCTTTACATTTATTTTAGGCTGTGTTTTTATTGTTAAGGGCACTCAGTTATTGCCATTACTTATACAAATCTCCAAATCAAATTACTGAGGAAGAGCCCAAGTCCCAGTGAAGCAGATGCCAGGCCTGGATGGCATCCCTCATTGCATGTGACAGGGACAGAAACTGCTCCAGCTCAGGATATAATAACCAAAGTGGTTGACACCTTGGACACACAAGCCTTTACCAGCATTCTTCATGCAACCAACAGTGAGCTGAAAACACCTACACAGCTGGAGAACCTCGATCCAGGTATCAGTTTCCAAAACGTTTATGTTTCACTCAAGCTATGGTACTTCAGAGTGCGATGAAAACCAGTTCAGAATAAGAAATAACCTGCAAAACATTAAAACCCCAAAGATACTGGGTGACCCATTCCAATGCCCTCCCAATGGCTGAGCTCCCCTCCAGCAGGTGCTGGTGTTTGCCAGGAAGGTAATTCCCCAGAGATGCTCCTCCAAGGTCCCCAGTCCTCAGCATCATAACCCAGTACATGACAGCAGCAACTAATGCCACCAGCAAGGCGAGTGAAGGGCCCTTTAAAAAATGCAATAAAACAAGAGAAACAACGTTTTGGTAACATACCTTTTATGATCTACATCGTTGCTAGAAGTAAACATAAATAACCTCAACAGGTGCTACCCCAAGACAACTGTTCCAAGTAAGAAAATAAAAGTCAAAAAAGCTCCACAAATTATTCTTTAATAACTAAAAAGCAAGTAAATCAAAATCAGACCTGTACAGGGTATACTTTCACAGCTTTACATACAAAGAGCTACAGTCATGCTTTCATCAAGCAGTAAGCATTTCTTTGTAAGCTTTTCACAATACATAACAGAAATAAAATCAATTTTAAAATGGGGCTGAATTCAAGTCTTTAAAAATAAAAACTCAAATGACATTGATTTGAACTCTTGTTACCTTTTGTGACTCTCCATCTTTATTTTCATTTTTTAACATGTATATAATTTGTTACCATAGCAGATTTTGATTCAAACATTAAATTGTGACAAAAAAGGGAAAAAGTTTGGCAGAAGGTGGGAAAATGGCTGATTATTAAACCTGGCTACATTTGGTACATAAAATACTGACACACAATGGTCTGGGCAAGAACAGTCTATTAGATTAGAAAGCTGACAAGGCTCCACACGCTAGTGACTCTGCCAGTGTACCTATCCAAAAAGAAAACCAGCATCAACAGTAACGTTTGGACCCTATCATGGTCAGATGTGGATGTATTCAGCTCTTAAATTTCAACTGCACCAGATGTGTGCAAGTGTGCAACTGTAGCAGGAGTTCATTTCCTTCAACCCCTTCAAGTTTTGCCTGCATTTCTTCCTCTCCCAGTCTTTCTTTGGAGAGTGTGAGATGTGGTTTGGGTCCTAAATTAGTATGTTTTCTATATGTAAAGCAGCAGACAACATCAAATATATCTTATGACAGGAAAAGATGTGGCACTGGGAGGGTTATGCTTGAAGAGTTTACATGGCTATTAAAGAAGGCAGCAGAAACAGATTTTATTTTAAATGCTCTATGCTAAAATTGCCATGCTTCCCCCAAGCTAGAGGACGTACACTGCTGCCACCAGCAGCACAATATTCCAGCTGTGACTACCTAAATCCCCAGTCACAAATTTCTTTATGGATTTGCTAAAGGATTTTTCAGCAAAGTTTTCCAGAGTCCACAAAATCATAACCTCCACACAGAGTAGATCAGCAAAATGTCCAGATGCTGGCAAGCCTGGGCAATAGGATTTGTTTTCTTTTTATGGCCAAGATAGATTATTTAGGCTGAGCTCATACATAACAGAGCAGGGAATTTCACCCAAAATTTCTCATATCACACCAAAATTTAGGGAAGCTGTACATCACAAGACTGGAAAGTCACATAAGACTTTACAAAATTGGGAGCTCAATGGATACAATTATTCCATTTAAAATGATCAGAGGTGCTGGCCAACATGAGCTCATCACACAGATTCCAAAGAGCAGGATCCTTCTGTCTGTGAGCAGCAGAAAATCCAGCCATGACATATTAAGCATTTCGTACAAGTGGCATGTCAGACTGAAGAATCTGATGATATTGCACTCTCCTATTACTTCTAACATTATTGCAGCATATCCATGGCACAATGTACACAGCTAGAACAGGTCAGCTCTGATCACAGACACAGAGTAAAGCAAATACACAATTGGCTCAGTCTATCATGTAGTCATATGTGCAGTACAGAGTCCCATTTCCTGGCAATGCAGCTGGCCCTGCATGGACCCAGAAAAATAAGATTCCCTCTTGTTACACAGCATGAAATGTATGACCCCATTGATACACAAACATCATTAAAGGCCCTTAAAGGACCTTAACTTCCTGATCTAGGACACAAAATGTCAACCTTATGGTGGTTATTTTTACATGCTCTTTAATAGTAATTTAAAACAAGTTTTAATAAACATTTTGATGAAAGTCAATTGTTTGAATGTCCTGAAGACAGTGTCCAAGTTTTCTTCCAGCTTAAAACAGACATCTGTCACTGAACAAGCATCAAGTTTCTGCCCCATTGGTGACTGGTTTAGTCTGTAAAGTCATAGCTGACAGAACACAAAATATTTGAATGAAAATCCCATTTCAACCATAAGTATAATAAAAACCAGCTAGTGGGCAAAACCATCCTGGCATGGACCTGTGCAATCTGGACAGTGGAGCACCCAGCCCAGTCTTGAAGTAGTAATTGAATGACCAATCGTCCTGACTCAGGAGGAATTTGTTCCAACAGAAAACTGAACTGGGAATCTGTGCTTCTGAAAGCATAAGGGTTACCTCCTGTGCTACAGAAGAAATGGCCTCCTCTGACAGAACCAATCTCATATCTGTCCTGTTAGATCCCAGCTTTTCACAGACTTTCCATCTAAACCTCCACACAAAGACAAGCTCAGGCCTGGTTACTCTCAGATGAGGTAGAGAGTTTTTGCTGCTGCTTCCTCAGTCGTGTAAACTGAAACATGACCAGTGATTTTCAATAATCTCTGTGCTATTAACCCCAGGCTCTTTCCAATAAATGTCCCAAGCCCCTGAAGTGTTTAAGCCTGACACTAATAGGTTTGCTTTTCCTTCTTATTCATCTCTGATCCTTACAAGCAATCCATGAATCCACATAGATCTGAAGGAGTGACATGACTGCTGGACTAGACAGTGCTGGACGAATGCACCTTGCATGGCTAAAAACTTTGCATGTAGGGTCACTGCTTTCAATGGAACCTTGTGCAAAAAGACCTCCTATACTGAAAACATATGGCAGGTAAGGAAGAATTATCTTCACTACAGCCAGTTTGGACATAGAGTCAATAAAAATTAAATTCTTCATCTCACTCAAAAAGCTGGAAAAAGTGTATTTCCAGAAGAACACTGAGGCAAAATGGAGATTATACTTCTACATAAAAACTTGTAAAGTGTCTTCTAATGAGTACTCAAACCCAGAATGTGTAACTTGCCCAAAAGATTTTAGAAGTGACAAGCTATTAGTGGTAACTCTTTTCACTGGGGCAGACAGATGATGCACAGAGGCTCCTCATGCTTGTACAGAAAGGTGCAGTCAATTCACCAGCAAGTGGGAGCTGAAGAAGGTTCATAGCACAAAGAACTCACATTAAACAGGGAGGGCTAAACAGGGAAATAGGCGTTAGCCCAAGCCTACCTTCTGAGGCTTGCACACCAAGGTAAGATGCCTTTCTTTGTTTGAGCACAAATACTTTGACCAAACACAAGTTCTGCTTTAGCCAACGTCATTATGCTCAATACTGGGTAGGGAGACAAAGTTTAGGTCAGAGCTGCTGGTCCTCTCTGAGCCTTGGTTAAGCAACAAGTCTCAGAAACAGGTTAAAAGCAGTTATTTCAAAAGGAGGACAGCTGAAAACAGGGGCTTTGGACCAAATTACCATCCCCTCGTTAAAAGAACCGTTGCTACCACAACACTAATACAAACACCACATTTCATACCAGTGCTGTGAACACCTGCATCTATTTGTCTCCCAGCTTTTGCCATATTAAACAGGCTTCACTTAAAAGCTGGTTCCCTAATGTTCCCTCACAGGGGAGCAGGAATAGAGCCTGGCTAACATGAGGATGCTGTCAGAGCTCATACACACATACTAGAGCCAAGCTACCATAAATATTGTAAGGAAGAGCTTTGCTTTTCTGAAAAGAGTAACCAAACAAAGGCTGGCTCATTCTAGCTCCTTCTTGGATAAAGAAAGGATGGCACTTAAAGAAAAGAAACACCTGTCCCAAGCACCCTTCCTTCTCATAATCCCACATACATCAAACAGTACTGGGAAAACAACAACTCAGTAAAAGTGACTAGCCTCAGTAGAAGAAGTTATGGCATTACTTTTAAAATAACAATAATGTTATACTGAGGAGGTTTGTTATGGTTTGGGATTGGATTTTTTTCATTACAGTCTTTTAATTCTAAATCACTGGAAACACTTGCTAACAGCTCCCAGGATAACTATTTTATATTAACATCACATTATAGTTTATATTTCAGACATCACATTGGATGCAATAATCATACAAACATCCGTATTAAAATCTCTCCCTCTTGATTAGGAAAAGACTACTTGTTCCTCCCCAAGGGATTCTGTTGTTCCCAGATGTCACACACAGTTTTGTCACAGCAGTCACTACAATACCATCCTGCTTGTGGATTCAAAGGGTAAATGATCTGAGTACACAAAGGCTTCTTGGAAACAGTGACTTTTCAGAATCTGCTCTGACTTGCACCCACTGCAGCAGGTGAGAAGCGGGAAAGAAACAAATGAAATGTAAGGTTTGTGTTTTGAAAACAAAGTATCGAGACAGATCTTCAGTATGGCCATCAAACCTGTTGAGACCCCAAAGCCACCTTGACTGTCCTTCCCACAATCCTGCAGCTCCTCTTCTCAGGCTAACCTGCAAAGTCAGTTTTTACTGCAGAGTTAACTCAAATAATCAGACTGAACATCCATGTTTAGTCCAACCTGAGCAGACAGCCCTACAACTAGGTTTGTCTGGCGCTGCACAAGAAACAGAATGAGCTGTAGAAAAAAAACCCCATATCTCAAAACAGCCACCTCAACTCACGATTTCTTTCTGCTTCTACCAATAAACCTCATTCCTGAGCTGGTCACTCATCTCTCTGTGCTTCAGGCTGTACCAAAGCAATCCAGGTTACAGCGTGTTCCCTCCAAGTCCATCTGAAGTCCTTCTCCTACCATCTTGCACAAATAACTAGAAAAACAAGTGGAAAAGCATCAACAAGGAAAATTCTAAAGACTGACCTTTCTGAATCCTAAAGCCAAAACAAGAACTGTCTCCTCACCATGTATTTCCACTCCCTATCTGGTCTCTGACCTGTCATTTGCCTCTGAAAGCTCCCCATTCCCATTCCCTGGCCCTCATCCCACACCTACTGTCTGCTTCTTAAGGTGTTTATCTACACCTCATTATCACTGACCGGGAGACAGCTGCCTCTGCCCCTGTCTCTCCTCAAGTCTACTCCTACCTTCAGCCCCTTCCTGCCACTTCTCTGTGGTGACCCTGGACCTATTTCTCCAGAGTCTGGCTCTTGCACCTCTGCCTGTAGGATACACACTACTGGGATGTGGACCATGTTTCCTCAGGTCCATTTCATCTGGTCCTCCTAACAGGATAACAGCTTCATCTGTACACTCTTGCCATTTGTACTCTAACAACTGCTGAGAAGCAGGAAAAAGTTGTCAGAAATAGCTGCCCCTGCTCAGCACAGGCACCCCACATGTCATGGATCCACCACTGCTGAGGGTAACAGTGTCAGAGGTATGGGGAAGGACAATGCCCTCAATTCCCTTGCAGGGAACACTCTACCACCTCCTTTGCAGGCAAGCCAATGCTGCTGGGAGTCACTACCAAAGAGCTGTGTATTGCCATAGTCAGACCAACAAACTTGTTCCACACTTTCCACTCCTGCTGCCACCCCCAGGATTTCACTGGGTGCTAAAAAAACAGCCTCTATTTTCAGAATACCTCCTTATATTGCACCGACCTTCCCACACACATTTCCCAAGGCACAGAGGTCCCTGGAGCAGAAGTGATACAGCAAACACCTCATCTCCCAGCTTCCCAGCCCACATGCTATTCTATACAGCAAGATGTTGTCACACTTAAAGCACTGATGAATCCTTAGCCATAGCCCACCTCTCAAGTGAGAAAAGTTTGACCCCAGAGAAGCACAAAAGATTCACTTCAGCACCCAGCCTTTAACAACACCCAGGAATCAACCTCCCCCTGCACACTCACAAAACTCAAAGAAGCACAAACAGCTTCTTCATCTCCTACCAGCAAATTCATTTCAAAAAAGAGGCCCTTAAAACTGGCAGCCTCCCTGCTGGACCCCAGCGAAATGTTCCTTGTACCTTGGGTCTCTGCACTGCCTGCTCCTCACAAGACCTCCCACTTTGGTGCATCTCATGAGCTCTGTGTTGCACTCCAGGCCACAGCGAACTGGAAACAAGAGTGCAATGCACAGGGCCCAGCTCTGAGGTTGCCAGAACATATTGGTTTGAAACATCACAGAAAATATTCAGCTCCATATTTTCAACAGTAGCCAGGAAGAAAATGCATGGAACAGTTTTGAGAACTGTTTTTCAAAAGTCATTTAAATCAAATTATGCCCCATCCACACCGGCAGCAAAACCCTCTCTACTAACTGGAACTGGTTTTCTTTTCTTGTGTGTGTGTTCTTTTCTTTTTAGTTTAACTTTTCTTTTTTTGAAAAACTGTCTCCCAGCCATCTTTTTTCTGCACAGGCACTGCAACACTACAAGAATGGGTGCCAGGCCAAAACCTATGATGCACAGTCCCTAGAATAAATCACTCAAGAGGGGTGGATTAGAAGAAGAGAGCAACGTAAGGTTACGTCTTGAAAGGTATGATTCTCTGAAATCCCTGCATTTTAGGCAAATTACTGCAAAAAGATACCCAGTTTGCATCTGATGTAAAGAAGCAGACAGGCTTTTGGATCATTTGCAACTTCAAGACAATACCATGAATCAATACATATTTTAAAAGATGCAATAATTACACAGAGCTTGAATGTAATCAGAAAAGAATCTACTTGTGCTGAGTGTGTATCATTTGAAAGCTGCAATGCCAAGCAAATCCACACCGTTGGCTTGCACAAACCAAAGCATTATCCATTACTGCCTTTTTTTTAAAAACAATACAAGCATGTATGAAAAACATATTTCCTGGAAACAATTATACTCTTTGAAGATTTATTCAACATTTCACAAACCAAACAAGCCTGTACCCGCACGTGCCCGTAAGAAGAAAGTGGGCTGACAATGCAAACTAATCAAAAAGTACTGGAAGGGCTATCCAAGATATTTGCATAGCTATAGTTCCCAAGGGTTTGAAGTTTTCTTCAGAACTGTATAAAAATTATTTCCCACGTGTCTAAGAAAATCTCTTACTGATCAACACATTAACTCATCAAGGCAGGGAACAAATCAACCAAGCATCCACATATTGGGGCTGATACCTTAAGCCCCTCACTTGCAGGTTTTGTTCCTTTTGGTCAGGCTCTAAGTGCCAGCTCCCAGGGGTCTCAGCCTCACACATGTTGTGACACACTTTCAAAGCCCAGAACGAGACACCTGGGACAAAACACATACTGTTCAGGAAGTCCACAGGGGCCAAGAAAAGCAATAGAAATTTCCACAGTTAACTTGCATTGCTGGTTGCCAGTAAGCCTCTTATTATGAAAATCCATAATTGGAAACTGTCATATTACAGAACAATTTATGGAAGTTTTCGGACTATGTATGCCCCAGTGGGAACTTCCTTTGACTGGTGTGTTCCATCAGCCCAGGTCTGCTTATTTATTCACACAATGGGATAAAAGCATCAGGAACCTAAACAAGTCATCACTGAAGCGTCACGGAGACTCCCAATCTAGAAGTGCTTCAAATAGTTCTTCACTTCTTAGCCTTCCCAGCCATCCATCTTCATGGCTGCATTCAGTCAAATGCTGAACTGTCCTGTCTTTATTTCTTTTCATCTTCTACAGGAACATTCTTGCACTTGTTTTGTGTTTCACTGTTCCTTTGAGGATACAGAAGGCAAAACACAGCTGCTCTGGGCTGAGTGCATCCCACTATGCCCATCTCTACCCCATAAAAAGAGCTTGCCAAAATTACTTCCCACTCCTATGATCTCTACCTTGCCACACCAGGGAAACTGGCATCTAGATTAATTTCTAAATCAGATTTCAATTGCATTAAAAGATGGCTGCACCCAAGAACAACAGCCTCCTCCAAAGCCAGCATGATACTGCTAAAGTCACCCGCACAAAACCACCCAGTGTTTCCCCTTGCAAATACTCATGGTTTGGTGTGAAGGTAGGGAGATCTGGTAACAGGTGATGGAGACACATTCCAGGAAACTTTTAGCAAGGGAAGACTGGAAATCCAGTTTAACACTATATTTTCCATGCAGGAGCCAACAGGTACCATCTGACAGAGTGGTTCTAACTATGAGCTCCATCCTCGAGGAAATGGACTGAGCCATAACTACACCTATGTTTTGCCATGTTGTACTGCTGCCACTTCCAGTCATGCATGACAAGACCACTATGAATCCAGTACCTTCCCCATCACCCCAGGATGGGCTGGAAAAGGTTTGTGCTCAGGGGAAGCTGTGGCAGAACAGGGGCAGCCAGGCTGAAGAGGACCACCCGCAGATGAAAGGAACTGGAGAAGATAATCCCTGCAAGCACGGTAAGTGGAGGAAAAGAAAAACAGATGATTCACTGGGGATTAAAAAGGAACAGCTTCCTCAACTGCTGAGACCTTCCTGTGTCCCTTTAAAGTTGTTTGTGAAGAGAAGACAAGCTGTGAGGCAAATGTACTCCTTCACTTGACTTGGTATCAGCAAATTCTGACCCCGGACAGAATCTCCCTGCAACATAAATCACCAAGGGACTGTGAAAGACAAGAGGGAGATGACAGCAGCACAATTTTGCTCAAAGATTCCTTCTGCAAATACACAGACTGGGTTGTCAAACTGGGAAGGCTCACCTGTGAGCTAAAACTGCTACAAGTCCATTTATTTGGGCAAGGAGTCCTTGAATGCCTAGGTAGAAAGTGCAGGTGGGATTGATTTCATATTAAATCACTATTACTGGCAGGAAATCCCACGCTTCTATATCTATCTTAAACTTTCAACAAGCTCCTTACAAAGTACATAAGGAAAGTAATACTGCTCAAGGAAAATAATCTTGCTCTCAGTTGTCCATGACTTGAAAACTCACTCAAGCCAAGTTGCCTGGTTTGCAGCACTTGACACTGTGCTAGGCAGACCTGCACACTCTGTCCTGAAGATGTTACACCTGAATTTCACACAGCTGGCAAGGCAAAGTCCAAATGTGAGAAGACTGAAAACAGCAAAGCATGCACATATGGTAAGGCAAAAACCACAAATATCTGAACAATTTTCATATATTAAGTATTTATTAAGTATTTTAGGTCATTCTGCTCCATAGGTATTAAAGAAGAGCATGGCAGAAACCCCCACTTTAGGTAGTTGGAAGAGGCAGGTGTCCCAGGAAAAAGTGAGGGCATATTTCCCCACTCAGAAAATGGAGATGATATCTGGTTTACATGCACATGTGAGGATTAATGTTTTCAAATACTTCAAAGCATTATTTCACTCTTGAGGTCTTATCAGAGGCAATAACACATCAGTTGGTTTATATGAACAGAGGGAGGCTTTCTCTCTTCTTCCCACCTAGGGACCAAGGCTTAAGCACAGACCATGTTCAGGGCTTCAGAACCACAGATTTCACAGCAGAAACTCACATAATTAAAGACCAGAATTAGTTTATTTACAGCTGCTGCTTGAAACAAAAGAAATAAAAGAATAGAAACAAATGTCACACAGCTCTAAAAACAAAACACCCATTATTTTTTATGTTGTTCGGATAAAAAAAATTATTTTTATTTCCACACACACAGCTAACAGGCTCATCACTAAACAGAGCAATTACTGAATTCCTATTTAAAGATGACCTGAGATATCATTCAGTTGTATCACACCTGGAAATATCATTAGAACAGCAGAACAAGCAAATCATGAATGACTCCACAGCTATAACCATATCCTAGCTATTTCTTCATAATTTTTAGGCACATACTAATAAGAATTTTTGACAATTTGTTTATCCATGCCTTTCCAAAATTAGTTCATACCTCAGACAAAACATTTAAAACCAAAATTTTAACTAGTTTAGAACCAAAATATCTGATTCCAAAATGTTTAGGTAATTGTCTATTATAATAACAAAAACCCTTGAAGTCTTCATAAAAATTTATTCACTGAACTTGCCTCCAGCAGCAAAACTAGTTCACCAAGGTGAAAGGTTTCCAGAACCTTTCTGTGAGATTTTTTTTTCTTATTATGCAGCTTTATCGATAAACACAATAGGAATGGTACCAAAAAACCTTTAAGAAGTGATCCCAAAACCTGCCAAAACAGAAGACATACTAAAAGGAAAGGCACAAGAGCACCAGCATTGGCTGTCTCCAGGGAATTGGTATGTCTGCCTATTCCTGCTGGAAGGCACAGAAACACCCACTGAAGGCACAGGTTCCACACACCCCTGTCTCTGATAAAATGCACCTTCCCAGGGTTATCTGTTTTTCAGCTGTGCCCAGCTGCCCCAGTCAGAACAAAGCACACACCACTCTGAGTGCTGCACCAAACCATCCATAACATTGTGGATGCTCAACAGAACTTCTGTTAAAGACAAAGCACATTAACAGAGGGAAACAGCAGAGCACAAGGTGACACAAAGATTGCATTTGAAAGGAGCCCATCTTAATGGAAGTTAAAGCAAGCTAGGATCTTAAGGCATAGTAAAGATGAGTGATCCTCAACATTTTGCTGAGGACTTATATTGCTGCAGTGTTTTTTCTTCTTCCAGTGAAAACAATCAGTATCACCAGGTTTCCTCCTGAAATGGGGCAGGGAATGACTGCTGGCATTTGCGTCACCAGGATCTGCTCATATTACTCAGTGACGAATCTCATTAAACAGCAGCACCTCAAGCAAAGAGTCTATAGCTCAGTTTGTTTGCATTTACCTTTAGCAACATGGCATGCTTCATTAAATTTTGAAGCAGTGTTTATTAGAAGAGTAAAACGCATCAGCATCCACCACCAGGCTTCTCAGCTTATTTTCATGACGTCAATATTCAAGGTTTATTTAATCCAGTGAAAATATGCATCAATTGAACATGGTCTCAGAGCATCTCCTGCAGCACTGAGAAATGGAGTAAATAGGAATGGCATATTTTTACTGCTTGCCTTCAGAAACAGATTTACCATCAGCATAAAAAAAGCCTTTCCCAGTGGTGGGAAGGGCTGGCCACTACAGAGTTCCCTGCTTCTTGATGCCAGGTACCTTCTGGTCTGTTTTTCCTGCCCGGCAACAAATGCTGTTCTGTCAAAAGCTTTTCCACAAAATTAATCAAAAGTTATACTCAATTGTTATAACTCAATTTAAAATATAATGCAGGACATGGGACTAACACTGGGGGTTTCTGTTGTGCTACTTCCTGAGTTTTGTTAACAAGAGATTTCAGTGTATAATTCACCTGTGTAACCTCAACTTACAAAGCAGTTCAGGTTTTCCTTCCCTCTCTCAAAATTCATTAAAAAGTCTTACTTGAGCTGAGATGTTGTACACAAGTTCTCTGCCAAGAACGAATTTTTACAACTTAGTTTTAAGCTCCTTTAGAAAAAAAAAAAAAAAAACACCAGAAATTTATAATGGAAACACTGACAGTGCCCATAATCACAAGTACAGAAATTTTATTGCAATAGGTAGTTTGCATTCCATCCAAAAAGAAAAGTTGGTCCCTCAACCAAATTCCACATGCATTCTGTAACAATGGCCAATTATGAGATCAGTAAAAACAGGTGCAAATAAAAAATACCAGGGGTTTAAACACTGATGATGGCAGCATAAAGCCATCACCTTGGTCATTAAACTCTGATTGTGCAAGAGTTAGGTTTTTTTTAGAAGGTCTTGAATTACTTTACAACTCACTTCTCCTGGGCAAACTCTTTTCCTAGTGATCATCACAGGCTAACTTGGCAAATCTTTGAGTCATGCTTCCAAGTCCTAACAGCTTGGCCATTCCCAGATATTAGTAATACAGGATTTATGTTCAGTTTTGTCAATTATGTCTCTCGGTTTAGCCTGACGAAGCCCACCACTACACATGTGCAGATCAGTCACACAACAGCCAGATATTCCCACTGACAGGGGGAACATCTACCCTACAGCTTTCAGGACACCTTCTGTGTGCCAGTAGGAAATGGATGGCTGCACACTGGAGCAAACTGCATCTCACAGGCAATGTAAAAGCAGTGATGAGCTTCCCTCATCAGGAATTCACCTTTAGCAATACATTCCTCCCAATATCCTGAACACACTTCCAATTCTCTTAAACATGCAGCAAAGACTGAAACACAAAATGCAGAAATACAAGAAAAATTATGCACTAGGTTACATTAAAAAGGTAAAAAGCCAAGGTGCTAATGGGCCACGTGGGGAAGAATAGAATCAAGTGTTAAGCCCATTCAACACTCTTACGAAACAAATCTGAGAATCACAAAATCCAGAAGCACAGCTCAAAAACATGTGACTGTGAACTAGCTTTGACACCTGCTTATGCCATTAATAAAATACTTAATATATGAAAAACACTGGGTTTTCAAAAGTGTCGTAACCTGTGCCTAGATGTGTTAGTCATCCACAAAGAACTCTCACTTGAGCACTAGAAATTACAGAACAAGGAAATCAAACCAAATCTTTACAAGGAAGCCAGCTCAAATGCTAAATCTGGACTGTGCTACCTGCAAACATTCATTAACAACCATGACAGATTGCTAGTCCTTTTAACCAGAAAGGAAAAGACTATCTCTCCCCTGCAGTGCATTGTGTACAATTATTGGATCTGAGACAGACAGCTACACAGGGCTTTCAGTATGTTCATTAAATAAGGCCAGGAAATTCAAAGCTGCTTCATACAGATCAAATGAACTCAAAGCAATCTTCACTTTCCCTCTGGGTAAAAGCAAGTATGGGATGACATTTAGTAATTTTCCTTACCTAGAAGAAGTTATTTGAATAATATTTACCAAGTTAAACTGTAATATAGTAAATGTGTTAATGAAAAATCATTTAAGCAACTTGACAAAAGAAAAAAAGCACCCAGCAAAAAAGGCAGGCTGTTCCAAAAAATGAAGAAAGTAAATCTATGTTCATTATAACTATTTAGATATAAATTAAATATGCTGATTCTGCAACAACTTCTCCCATGTAACTTAAAAGGTCTTCAGAAGTATATTCTTGAAACTCCACAAGTGACAGCACTAAATCTCAGTTTCATTTCATCTCAGGGAAGTTTGGAAAGCAGCCTCTGGATACAGTACTGCTGCTCAGCAACTCACCAATGAGTTTATGTTTATCTTGTTAAGAAAGAAAAAATTAGCCCTTTCATATACACATACTTTTAAGATAACAAGATTTTCTTCACAGCTTCAAGTTAGGCACTGAAGTACTTTGTTATGATTAGTTTATCACATTGAATCCAAATGCTCTGGATTATTAACCAACTCTTCTGACAGGTCTCCAATAATGAAACACACCATACACTGACTCACCATTCATCTTGGCTGATAAAACAGAAAAGGAAGATGGGAAAAATCTCAGAGCCTACCCAGGCAGTACACAGCTTTAGGAAACCCCTTTCATTTGCTTTCTCACCAGCAAAAGCAGTTTATTTGTTGGCTTTAACATAGCAAACTTCACACTTGCCTGCTTCTATTCTACCCATTGATGACAGGTACCACATCTAAAACTATCAGTACCCAAAGCACCTACACTGTCTTAAGAAATCCCTGCCTTGTTTTGAAATACCTGTTGACCCTTGAAGCTAATTTGCTGGTTTACCTGTACCACGCTACAGCTGTGCCATAATACCATTATCAGGAAAAGAAAACATTTCACACAGCAGTTTGTCCTCAGGCTGCTGAGGATCCAAATTGAAATCCCACTGCTCCCTTTGGGACCCAAGGTACCACATCCACCTCCACAGTTTGGCCACACTGGGCCCTGGCACTGAGGGATGGAGGATGTGCAGAGACAAAGTGAAGGAAGTCACAGAGAGGTGGAGATCAGCAATGTGAAGGTTGAGACATGCACTCCCACCTCAGTCTACCCATCCTTGCCCACAGACTGTGGAATAAAGTACTTTATAACCCCTACTGCGATTACACAGCACTGGGTGAAGTCAAATGACACGAGGAAGCTGCACGTAAGGTATTGGGAACAACTGCATTTCTTGTGCTTAAGCAACTCTTACAAGCTGGGGAACACTTACTCCATCCCTGCAACACCCCCTTTCAGACACCAGCTTTTACAGTCCCTGATCCAAAACAAATTAAAAGGGACACAAGGTACACAAAATCATCCGGTGATAAGCGTTTGTTCACAGCGAAACAATCGAACGGAAGGATTTGTCTCGTTAAACACACAAAAGGTTATCGATAACCCACCAGTTCACATCAGGTCTTCCAGCTCCAGGGAGGGACTGGATCCCACCCCACAACAATCACCTGTGCTGCCAGCCATGAGCAGACACGGCCAGGCACCTCCACCAAAGACATCCTTCCCCTAAGGATTCAAACATTCAAACACTCCCAGATAGGTTTCTGCAGAACAAAGGTTATTGGCAACACAAACTTCACACCAAGTGCATGATCAAACCTGCTTCCTTGTAAAATATTAACAGCACTCCACCAAAATAAAACTAAGCACGTTCTCAGTTCTTAACTAATAATTTTCCTTCTAATTTGACCACACTGTAAAGTTGCCTTAAAACCTCCCACAAGTTATTTCACTGCACCTTGCAGAGTCATTGGAGTACAATTAAAATCTTCTACCCAGCCTCTGGGTTTGAATGGTTTTCATAATTTCTTAACAGAATATTACTTTATTTGCCTAACACAATCCATACACCCCCAATTCATCAAACCTTTAGTCTAGGCTTGTTAAAAATGAACCCAATACTTTATAAACTGGATAAAAACAAGTTTCACTTCTCACACCATTCAGCTGACTGCCTCTTATTTTATTCTCTCATCATGACTTTATGAGCTGCTCCCACCAAATTACACTGTAAATGACACTGAAGAAAACTATGAATGTGTAATTGAAAGATGCAACTCAGACATTAGCTTCAATACTACCAAGAGTATTCAACAGTGAGCCAGGATCACAGGACCCTAGAAGCACTGACCCTTGACCTAAAATTAAAACAGAAAGCTGCTATGGTGTTTTGAATTTAGGGGCTAAGGTAAATTAATACATAAAACAGTCTCACTATAGAAACTTTCTCACCTTTATATTTGCAACAAGTCATATAAAACATATGGATATTGCAACTGAGGAACTGTGAAACAAGCATGCTACAGTCCTCCCAATACAAAAAGTACTCTGTTTAATGATAGAACACTGAATTTTCAGTAGTGTAAGTTAGTACAGCATACGAGCTCGAAATCTTGTAAGCTTCAGTTCATGTAATTATGCATTGTTTAGGAATTTAAACCACTATTGTTTTCTTGGAACAGTCAAAAATTGCCACACAAATACCAGTGTACTCTTGACCTCCACAGGGAGTGGCTCATTCCCATCTAACATGCCAACAAACTGCTCAGGATGAAGTTTCCCCATCACTGGCCTAACACACTCATCTATCACATCAACACTCTCATGTGCATTTGTATGACTTACTAGATCTTAGAGGTATCCAACTCTAGTGAACATTAACTTTTCCAAAGCAACCCCCAAAAATTTAAACACATCCTAAAGGCTACGAGTATTTCCTTTTCTTTTCCTCACCTCATAGCCAAGTGGAAGTACAAATGTCAAGATTCCACCCTGCAGTCACCAGCTGCAATCTCACAGTACAAGAAAATTCTTGAGGTAAGTCCTTCCTCAGGTACAACATGATGAAATGAAACCATTTCAACACACAGCATTTTACTTTAAATTGAGAAAAATCACAGAGTAGATTTAACAAACTTTGTCCATAAAACATTGACTTCAAAACAAACCTCCTAGTCAGTTTTCTGCCCCAAACAAGTTCAATGTAGACCAGCACTTACTTCTCTAATCTTGTAACACAGAGAGGTTGACAAACCTCAGCTTTAACTATAGTGTTAACACCAGCATAAATATCCTGTAATGTGTAATGCATTAAGGCATGATTTAAACATTCTTAAAAAAATTTTAAAATATCATCTCTGTCTATATTTGTTTTCAATTATCAATGATACATGAACAGCTCATTCATTTATTTTGTATTTATTTCTGCACAGTGAGAATATTGGAGCAAACGTGCTGAAAAAATCTGACAATTTTGGGGTAGAACTTTTTTCACAAAAACAATTACTGCTTGGGAAGGCACATTTTTACCATGAAGAAAATGTTATGTATTCCTGGTAAAGAAATAAAGCAACTTCCCCTGGCATATCCTGAGGAAGAACAGCAATTTTGCCACATTACTTTTCATTTGAGAGCTGAGGGGATGCAACACAGGCAGGAAGATATTTATTTCAATGCTGTTCTGACTAACCCTAAAAAACAGACCTGCAAAAATTTCAGAGGGGGCAGCAACTAATAAAGAAACATCTGTGGCAAATTTTAAATATAATGTTGATGTTTTACATCATTTGTTTTTTAGTAACATAATATAGAGTACATCCAGCTATGGATTCAGCTGGAAAAACATTTTACAGTAGAAATGGTCAACAATTTAAATAAAGAGCATTTCCTGAGGCGTCTTGCTAGCCAGGACATAGGAACCATGCTACACCCTCCTCACATCTGCAAAGGGGAAGAGTTGTTTTTTTTAACAGACTCAAGGGCACAGAGCTGCTGATTAGAGGCAAGTATTTTCCCTCATCCTAGTCCCTCACCTCACCCAAGTGACACAGATCAACCTGTGCGACCAGCTACTTTCATACAAGAATTTCAGACTGGGGCACAGTGCAGGGCATGGCACTGGGGCCAGATGAAGGGTAGGAGGGAGCACACCCAGCCTGCTGAGAAGCAGAGGTGTTGAGGCAAGTCGATGAAGACAAAGGATCCGGATGTTAAGTATCCTAAGGAAGAGTATTTGACAAATACTTAATGCTTTCTAAAGTAATCAACCCTGAGCTAGTGAAACCACAGTGTTTAATCAGAGGGTGATGTGCCAGTGTTGGGAGCTCTATTTCCTAATACCTCAAAATCCTGCACAAAGAGTTATGTATATTTTGCTGTCTGTCATTTCATACAACGCCCTTCCCTCAAGCACCGGTCCTCAGGACGCATTAGACATTGTTAGGGGAGATTAATTTAACTGCAGATTATTTTTTGATTATTTTTTCCTTTCTTTCACAAAGCACTTAAGAGGAATCAGTGCTTGGGAACTGGAGCTCTGAAGCACAGTCTATCCATTTATTTGTGATCATAGCAACTAATTGCTCAAAGACAAGCCTGAGGCCCCAGGACCATTCCCATGTCACTGAAGCTGGTTGCTGCAATGATGTGCCACTCATCCCCCCCAAAAAAGTGTTGTTAACTTGCTTGAGTGGCTTTGTGGTACAGGGGGCAGACAGCTGGATAACTGACCACTGGATAATGCTGACTCCTTCAGTGGCAAAAAGACAATGGTGGGAAAAATAAAAAATTAATTTTGACGTGTGTTAGTGGTTTTGTTAACAAAAAGTCTGCCCAAGGTCTCAATCAGCTCATAGGAAATTCCTGTGTAGCTGGAGACACTGCCCTGACAAGGCCAGCCTTCCCCTCCCAGCTTTTCCTCTACTTCACAGCCACGGCTGCTACCACACCTAGTCTTTGGGCTCCGCTATATCAGCACTGATAGGAGCCACCCCATGGGAAAGCAGGATAGTGAGAATGATGTCAGGTACCATGAAGAGCATTTTCCTTTTCTGTTTCAAAACTTTTGAACCTTACAGAAGGGGAGCCATCCATGTCTATGCTTTTTTTTTTTTTTGAGTTCCTACAAACGAATTTTAACAATGCATATCCTGCCAGGAAATGTTATCATGCATTAGTGATAAAGCATTAGATAAAAAGGCAAATTAAGTTTCCAAGACACAAATCTCAGCTGATAAACATATTACATCCACAGCTCAACAACTGTGCAGAGAAGAAAAGAAATAAAGCATTTTAAAGAAAGGCTTTAAAGAAAGGCTCAGGATTACTGGGGCGGGGGGAACCAGGAAGAGTAGATAAAGTAATGCCATCCTGTCAAAATACTGCTCAGACTATGCATGAAGCACAGCTATGAAATTAAACCAGATTAAACTAATGGCCATTCATTAACCTTGGGTATGTCTATATGGTACAACACAGACCTGAAGAGGAGCTCAGGCACCAGATGTCTTGCCAACACAGCACTCTCTCCCAGCACCAGCTCCCTGCTCAACTGAATAAATAAACTAGAGCCAGAGGAACCATTTATTCTCCTCCAGCAGTGATGCTGCACAGCTCTCCAGTCCAAGAGGCAGCAACTCTGCTCCCAGCCAGGTGACACAGCTGGTCACAGTCACCAAAAAGGAGTGCTGGGACATTCCCTCTGGATGCTGTTCTAATATGGAGATAATGCAAGGAAGCTGCCTTTCAAACACCAGCAAGCCAGCTGTACATTTAAAGGACAGCTGCTAGAAAAAGGCTGAAAGGAAAGGCATTGCAAAGCTTCACAATTGCCAGACTGCTCTGCCTAGAGCACGAGCCTAAAGGTCAGGGCAAGAAACAGGCTTCAAATGGGCAGTGAGCTGTTCCCAAGGCAGTCAGACTGTGCAGAACGTTGGTCCCACAGGATTGTCAGACACAGCTGGGCTATGCCCAGCTCTGTTGTTCACAGGCCCTTTAGAGAGGATGCTTGTCAAGGGATAAGCTCCCAGACTCGCACCAAAGGGAGAAGAGCTTCAAGTCCAAACCTAAACCAGACCATCACAGCAGTTGTAGTTACTGCAAAAGGCTACAGCTACAAATCTGATCTTCACAGAAGGAAAAAACTCCTAGGCAATCTGACATCAATAGGGGTGATAAAACCTGGAGGAAATTTACTTTACTGCAAAAAAATTCAAGGAGGGCACAGAGGTGAGTTACCTAGCTAATGTCCTTGAAACTTTTACCAGAACTCCCCACACCCTGAACAGTCATTAGGTCAGGAAGAAAGAGAAGCTGCTGAAATATTCCTTCCACTTCACACAAGTCCTTTGGACTTTCCCCAGACAGCACCAACCTGGCAAACATTACACCATGAGATTCAGAGATCACAAGAAGGGAGATGCCAGTTTCTAGAGAGCTTGCCAGCAAAAGTAGCCAATGCTCATTCCAACAAACAAGCCAAAAGCAAGGAGACTGAGAAGAAAAGGACATCCTGGCAGCTAATTAGTGAAAGCATTACAGTCAGTACTTCCAAGCACCAACAAGAACTAAGCAGGACATACAGCTTAATGCAGGATTTTTTTCAGACAGAACAGAGAATGTGTCTGGGGAATTCTTCACCAGTCACTTCTTGCGACCAAAATACACAAGCACTAATTAGATCATGCCAAGTCTTCATTTTCACACTTCCAAAGCTGCTCAATTAAAAGTATGCGTTTTGGCACTGCTCTCTGTTTCAAAACAATTTAGACAAAGCTGAAAACAAAGAAATGCTTCAACCCCAGGAGGTGACACAGCTGAAGATGGATGAATCAATAGCATACTGGAAACCTAAAAAACTCATAAGCAATACCGACAGACTTACTTTCATGAAGCAGATATTGCCTGATATGACAGAACACAGAAAACAAAAATAAACCAACAATGAGAAAGAAATAAAAACAGTGAGAAAATAAGGAAACTCTGCCTTTTTCAGCAGAGTTAGTAGATCAGCTCTACCTTGGAATATTTTCTTAGATTGTTACCAACTTTCTAAAGAGCCTTCAGGTAGTTACAACTGGGATAAAATCTGGAGAATGCAGGTAGAATCTGGGACCTTCAAAAACCCACACCATATGTCTTACCAGCGAGCCTATGCTGAGGAATGATGTCATGTCCACAGCTACTGAAGCTGTAAGGAATTTGTGGGAAAAGATAATCAGGAGGACTTCTAATTTCTCTTTCAATGTTTTCAGTGGCACTTTGTAAATAAGAAACTCGATTCAAAGTATCAGTTGCAATTCTTCCAGATGCTGCAGAAACAGACTGTCACAGCTACAGGTTCCAGGACATAGATTTGTATATTGAAGGATAATACCAAAGCAAGCAAGCAAGATTTCCTGGGTTAGCAGCATTAAGAACACTGCTATTGATGCACATGAGTCACTGACCACCTTGCACTGCATGACAGTGCACCAAGACCAGACTCATTCCCAGTTTTTGTGATGTGCACAGCAGTTAGGACATAAACTTCAGGAATCTGAGGAGAAGGCACCCCTCTGCTTGCAAGTAACATCACAAAGCCAGGCCAGGAGAGAGTGAGAGGCCAGGAGATCTCCTCAACCTGGCTGCACTTTTGCCTCATCTGGAGGAAGACACAGAACAGTGTCTGGGAGAAGGCACAACCATTCCAGCTCCCTGAAGCAGCAGCATGCTGACTCAAAACCTACCTACCATCAGCCTGCAGACACCTTTATCTTAGATGGTTACAAATTACCAACAACAAATTTCATGCATCTCATCCCTTCTTATCTTCAAGAACAAATGACAAATATCCTTCTTATCTTCAAGAACCACGTGGTTATAAATGAGGTCCCACATCCTACCCCAAAGAACCTGTTGTAGAAAAATCTCTGTCACTCCTCCAGCTGCTGCAATTCTTCATTTACATAAATTGCCTCTGTTTTAGATTCCTTGTCCCTCTGATTTATGGCCTTCAGAAAAATAAACATGAGTTAAGGAAACAAGGGAAAAGAGTAAATGAGCCAACCTCAGTAGCTTTGACCACATGTAAATACTGCAGCCAAATGCTGTTTCTCTGACAGCCAATAACAAGAGCAAACATGCAAATAGATATGTAGCACTTTTCCTATTCTTCAGAACTTAGGGATACAATCCAAAACCACATCACCTCAGGACTTAAAGATCATCAGGTTTTTAGTGTCATAGTAGCTCTTCATTTCACCAGCTATCAAGCTAAATTAGGAATATAGTCTCTTTAAAAAAAAACAAAACAGAGTATGACATTCACTGTAGCAAGTTTAGGCCAGATGAGACTTCTAGCATCAGTACAATTGATTTAAACTTATTCCTAATTATGCAGATCAGAAAGAAACCTGGACTACAGAAAATCTGGACAGTCTCTCAAGAAAGCATTTATAAAAAGTTAAGTGAGTTTAATGTGCATGACCTTCTAAAAACCAATCCCATCACAACAACAGGTATCCTGACTCTTATAAGGTGCAGGCTCCAAATACTCATGTGATATCACCAAATAAGTCTCCAAACTGGCAAAAAACAAACAGTTCTAAGAAATACTAATTCCACAGGAACCAAGAACTAAGAAAAGTCCAAAATGATGGTGGTTATATAAGAGATTGGATTAAGAATAATCTACTGTGATGTGTGCATATTTACAGAAGACTTGGAAGAACAGAGTTTAAAACAATCACTTGAAGAAAAGTTAGTTGTTAAAGGAAACAATTTGCTGTACTAGATTATTATGTGACCAAGAAAAAAGTAGTAAGCAGGAGCAGACATCAGGTATTAAATGCTGGCTTGTCTCCTCTTCTAAAGTAAAATTAGATGCCCCAAGAGCATTTCCCTCAATGCAACATGAAGCTCTTTGAGCAACACACACTGAAATTTAGCAGTATCTCACACTGCCTGAACTCACCCCCATCTGCTATTATTACACTGGGGATGTAACAACTGACCACATGTCATGAACGATTATTTAATGTTTAATTGTTCACCTAAGAGTAAGGTTTTTATCTTATTCTGTGCCTGTGCAGCCAAACCACAGCTGCAATGTGACTCTGTCTGTGCTGCTAGGACAGGATGCAGACAGTCAATAAAAAGAAGTTTGTCTTCCTACCTAACCAAACAATTTGCCTATTAATATCACTTTAATTCAGAAGAGAAGGAGGAAGAATAAAAAGAATATTAGACTGTTCAAAAACTTCATACCTTTCTTGTGATTTTATTATTCAGGATCCTGGTTTTGGCTTTCCCATCAGAGACACAGAGGCAGGAAAGGCCCTTCTCAGGAAGGCAAGGTTGCTTGCAACACCCAAAAGGTTGGTGTTTCTGCCTCCTTGTTTTCCACATGCAGGGGGGGCAAGGGCTGAATGCAGCACTGGGTCATGGCAATCTCACAGAATCCAGATCATTATAGTAATTATATCATTATACACCATAAAAATGCATGTCAGTGCTTGCTATTAAAACTGAATGTGTTAAGATGCCAGTTGATTCACTTCAAGTGGTATTTGATTAACAAAATGTGATAATGACATCTGTGAGAAGGCAAACGCAATGCCACATATGTCTCGGTGAGCAGCACTTCCTATTCTCTCAGCTTTTCTGCTATCAATCTACTGCACTGCTATTCCAAACCCAGTCAGTCTGCAGCTAAGCAAAGCCTGGGAAGAGCCATGCCAGCTCACAGCAAAGGCCCAGCAGTGTGGAACAACATGTGGCCAGCCAAAGAATGTCACAATTAGAAAGTTAGCATGTAATGAAGCTTTTCCAGATTCCACCAATTTGTGGCTTGGGAATTTGCCAAGCTGGGGAGGGATATGCACACACTTGTGTGTGACCATCAACTTACAGCCCTCACTGTAAAGCCCACAGCAAAGCAAATTAAAAAAACAAAACAACTGCCCTCCCTCCCTTACAGCATCCATCAACCTTTCAGATTTGCTAGAGCTCTGCTTTTCTGGACATCTTCCTAGTTGGCTTCCCACTTTACTCCTGAATATCATGAATTACACTTGAATGTTTTTAGTGTGCCAGAACACTTACTATTTCAATAATGACTTCTCCAGAACTTTTTTTATTATTATTATCAATGTAATGTTTCCAAACAACATTCTTGATTGTTAGACTCAAACAGTGTTGCTGTGATAACCCTCTAAGAACCTCATCTCCTCCTGAGTTACTGTTATCCTTACATTAGCTGCAAGATTTTGAGAAGAAACTGACTCTCAGAAGAATTTGGTTGAAATGAATTATTATTCAGCAGGACAAATCCAAAGCTAGCATCCCCTCTGGATAACTAATGTTTCATAGGTTTTCACCAACAGTGGGAGGCAGTGACTTGCCAGGATACGTAGCTCTGTTCAAATTATATGTGGTGATATTTGTGATGACTGCTTAAATCAAATTGTTCCTTCTTCACATTTGTTTGTAATTATGCCAACAACAGTCACAGCTGGGAAAAGTGAATTGTACTTTATGTCTTCTGTACAGAAAGTGTTTAAATATTTATCTGTGATGTATGGCTGAGAAGAGGCAGCTTGAAGATCTCCTGCTGCACTGTATTGCCTCTGACAGCTCAGTGTTGAACAGAACATGTGCTTTCATGAGCTATGAAACATTACTATTTCTGTCACTGTTGGACACTTTGTGGCCAAAATGTTGGACCCATTATCATTTTATCCAGCAACACACACTGTACATAATGAACAGCTCTCTATCCTTGGCCTTAGAGGCCTTCTGTCAAGATCAAAAGAACTGGAAATTGTGGCAAGAAGTACTGTAATCTGATGAGGAAATTATTCATAAAACAACAACAACAACAGAGGCACTGATATGCACTAATTTCTGTGAAACTGGCAGGTTAATCAGGAATTATTTTATCTACATGTACAGTATATTTATGCATAATTGGAGACCTCGCTGGCATATTGTAGCAAGCAATAGGGAGTTAGACCTCAAAACTCTTTCTTTTAAGTTTTGGTCAGCACCAAGTCCTTGTCTGGGTACTATTTTCAGACTAAGACTAAAATTTCAGCTGTAGCGTGCAATACATGAGACGGTTGTCATGAAAAACATTCCACGTTATAAACTACTACTCTAAAAGCACCAGGGATTGGGCCAGGAATCCAAGCCCCAAGTGATATCAAATGACTTATTATGCTATTTCCTTCCACCAAAGAAATTACATCTTGCAAGAAAAACCAAAACAGATACCTGAAATTAAATAAATTCTATCTGGCAATTAAGTAGGCGGCAAAAGAGCAAAAAGAGGCTGTGAGGGAAAACAGGTTAGGTTTATCCTCTATACTGACACACTTTGCTTGCCTCCTTGATGAGCATACAAAATAATACCAACATTTACTTTGACTTCCAGTAATTACACCACTGTATAACTGAAGCTTCTGAAATTGATATAAGCACAACTCCGTAATATATAACAAGAACTCAAGAGTGGAAGTTAAAGCAGTGAAAATCAGTCAAGAAATAAAGCACCATTTTTCTTCTTTATCAGAGTAATCAACAAGCACTGGGATAAATCCTGTCACTGGCTATCTTTTATTGAGATGTTCTTCCAGAAGATAAAGGCACAGGCGCAGGGAAGCCCTACAACTTGAAGTCAGGAGACAGTCTTGCAGACTGCAATGACACTCTGACTTCATTTGCTAAGAGTAGGTTAAGTACCTGGAAAAACAGCCTAAGTCAAATACCTTACTTTGCAAAAGCTAAATATTTGAAAGTTACCATAGCACCTCAATATTCCCAAGATGTAACACAAGAGGACAGGAGAGGAACTTCTGAAACGGAGCCTCTAAATGCGGTCGCTGCAACGCACACTGCTCAAGCCTGGCAGGAAGCTGATGGCCACCTCCTTCAGGACAGCAAGATAACAAATTCCGGGGACAAAAAGTCTCTCCTTCAAGTCTGTGGTGCCACACTGAAATTGTTGGCTCTTGATCAGAACTAATAGTAAGCAGAGAATTATGAACTGACAAACTGATCATCGCTGAACAGCCGGAGCTCTCCCAGCGGACGCGTGAACAAACAGAGCTTTAACACCAGACAGAATAAGCACAGGGAGGACCATGGTAGCTCATCCAAGCAATTGATGCACATGCTGGGAAGGACACAATGATGAGAAATTCAAGCCTGATAAATTTCCCACCACTGAGCCAAGAAGCAGAAGGCTGAAAATACTGCTGTCTCTCTCAAGAAGGTATTACATAAAGTATAACCACACATCCAGAGTATTTCACCATCCCCTTATATTTCACTGCGGCATTTTTACCTGTGTGTAAGGTATCACCATTACAGCTCAGGGGACACAGTATATCCCTGAAGAAACTGCTCTCCAGCTGGTGGCTTTTCCCTCACAGGCACTTCACCTGCAATGACCAACTCACCAGGGACAAGGCAGCTCCTAATTCTCTCAGCAATTCAAGAAAACACACAGGTTTCTCTATTCAAAATCCAAAGTTTGTTACCAGTCACACATTCTCCATTTCCTCCCATTTACACATATAAATTGAACTGAGGTGCCTCTAAGTCCTGCCTTTACTGGAACACAGCAATACACTGTGACTGCAGGAGAAGGTCCATGGAACCACTTGCACTATCAACATGAAGATCTTCCTCCAGAGCATCCAGAGACCATCCAGGGTGCTGGAAACCCAGAAGGCACAAACTCAACACACTGCTGAAACAGCCTTATCTTGTGCAAGAAACTGGTACAACAGCAAAAAAAAAACAGCTCAGCTCTCAGTGGAGCACAGGGTAATGTGTTGGGAATAGAGAACCATAAAAATAATCAGCACACACATCTCAATCCTAACAAACCAATATGTACAGAGCCAGTAAAGCCTCCTCTGAGAGCACCAGTTATACCATATATCTGATTTACAATTTTAGAGAAATAAATGAAGCTCTTCAGCTTGTTCCAAAGGCCCAGTGGCAAGGAGAAAACTCTCAATACACCTAAGTGGCAGCTTTGCAGCAGCATGAGACTAAACAAATGGAAAAACCTAAAATAGGTTGCGACAGTTTATCATTAATCAGTATAAATTACTTGGCAGAAGGCAGTATCTTTCAGTGCAACTTAGTGGCACCTTTCCCAAAGAACTAATACAAACATGAGCACGTAGCAAGAGATTTGGGGAGCGGGGGAAAAGGGATGTCATCGCTGACTGAGTTGCTGATGGCAAGAAACAAAAAATGAGGCTACACAGGGCAGCACCTGTGTGGCTGAAAAACATGACTGGCATGTTCCAGCTACTTCATTTGGCAAGGTTAAATTCACCACAGAAAAATCATAATCATATTACAAAACACTCAGGTCTTTTGAATGGTTTCCCTGCAGTCAGATACCACTTCTCTAAACAGTTCTATTTATTCATGCATTTTCCCAGGACAGGGATAACATTCTGAATCCTTCCTCTTGTATTCATAAAGGATCATTACTGTTGGACATACAAAGGTATGAGAGTAGAAGAGAGATGGAGAGGCATTATCTTTGTTTAGAGACAGATATAAATGGAAAACTGCAGACAAAGCTTCCAGCTCAGGCAACCTCTATCAAGCCTACAAAGATGCCCATGTGCTGGCAGGTCCTGGCAAAGGATTTGAGCATCCAAACTATTCAATTTTTCCATCTATATGAAATGTTTTAATATCAAAGATAACTTGCATGTGTGGATTTGGTGATCAAAACACATAGATATCAACATAGTTTTAGTGAACTCTGACTTGAAGTCTTGAATAGCTATCGAAGAAATTTTGCTTTGACCTCAAAACTGGTTCTCAGAGGTCACCAAGATATCTACAGACCTTTCTTTTATTTGTATATGGATATACCTGTAATACCCTAGATCCTACTTATGATTGCCTTTTGTATTAGATTTAGTTTTGTACTTATGTATGTCAAAAAACACTCATGTCATTCACTCATTTTATGCATACTTAAAAGGAAGAGACAAGTTCTAATACGTCTCAAACCATCATTTCAATTAGTATTAGATTTAACAGAATAGGTAGAAGGTTCAGCAAATGACCAGACTAAACTTGCATTTGCAAGTCTAAAATCACATAGCTTCAAACAAAGAAAGGTAGAGAAGGTAGCTAGACTGAGTAAAAAGCACCAGGCCAAAGTAGTTCGGACCAGTCCCCACTCTGCTGGAAACATCCTTACTGTTACTTTTGTTCAAAAGATCTAAAAAAAAGTCTTTAAACTGCCAAGAAGAGTTCAAAGACCATGTTTGGAAAACAATTTGTGGTGGTTCTGTCATGCTTAAATATGAAAACCTATGTTAAAATTGCTAACTGTAGCTTCCATTACCCAGCAAAAACTGCCCTAGCATAGAAGTGTTAAAAAATAAACCTGCAAACAAGATAAAATTATCCAGATATTTGAAAGGACAAAGTTTGATTAGGGAAAGAAGTTTCATCAGTGGAAAGAAAAAAACCCAAACAACCCAGACAGTGATCTTAGTGAAATCTCAGACATGAAAATGAAAAAGCAATTGTCCCACATTTGTATTGCTCCAGTCATTTCACACATGCTTCATTCATGTAAAGAATGGTATTACCACAAAATCTGGAGCTGTTACAAGATAAGCTTTTCATGGACTGAGGACCCAAACATTAGAGTTAATCATAACTAAAGCTTTGTGAACACCACTTGTCAAATACATGAGCAATTGCAAACACCTACACAGCACTATCCAAAACACCACTGCATGAAGACAGCCAAATAGCAGATACCAAAAGTCACCTCTGACAATTGTGCTTGGAACCAGTCTCATCATCAGACTTTCCCATACAGTGATAATGAAGGCCATTCCATGCAAAGAATGAGGTTTCAACGCCTCAGGTATCACTTCTTCCAAACATTGTAATGGATAAAGTCTTTTAATCAACAGCAGCGTGAATTCAATTTAGCTAATCTGATTTGTATGAAATTCTCTGTCTCATGCCCTAAAAGTTTAGTGATAAAAATTGTAATAAGCTTTTCCTCTCAAATCACAACAAAAATAAACTGAACTGACCTTCCATTGATCCCTGGGCAGCAGTTTCACCACCACGATGTCACCGTTCAGGGCTCGGTTGCGAGCAACCACTCCATCAATAAAGATATCGCGACTCCCATCCTAGCCAAAGAGGAAGAAAAGTAAGTGCCAGACCAAAACATATTAAATCATGGTTGTAATGAAGCTTAAAACATTGCCATCAAAAAGACACACACACCCTTGTGAGGCAAACACCCTGCAGTTGTACACAGGAACAAAACAGATTCACCATATGCCCTTTAACATACAGGATCTTTCAGCAAATGAGCACCCTTCTATGGATGTGCCAGTACAGTAGTTCCACACTATTTACACAAGACAGAGCCAAGCCCTCAAGATGTGTTGTCTCAGTTCCTCTGCAGTTACTCTTGGGAACAGGTAGAGAGTTTTCTGCTGTCACAGCTCTTGACACATTAATCTGCCACCTCAAGGATTCAAAGCCAGTGTTCAGAAAAGACAAATGTTCAGAATGGTTTACAAGACAGTCTCTGCAAAATGCTCCATGCAGAGCTCCTGCTGCTCTCCCAGTGAGCTGGGAAAGCAGGGACATGCAACTCCCAGATCAGCAGGGCACTCCGTGAAGGTGGCCTGGATTGTGGTGAGGGATGCAGTCTCTTGTTTTTCAAATGAGTTAACACCATATATTCTGCATTTGGCAAAACTAATGTTAGAAGGTATCCCAGATAATGACAACCACAGATGCCAACTGCAAGCCAGGAGATCTCTTACTGTAACAGACAAGTCAAGACACCTTCTCTAAATATTCTGGGTTAGCATCCTTGCACAAGAGCCTCTACTAATTGCACACACTATGATTATCCACCCCAGACATGTCTGGCATTCGGTTACTCTAGATTTAGTTTGGGAGATTTTCTTCATAGGGCAAACAAAGTTTCCTGAAGATGCCAACACAAAGATTTTAGTTTTTAAAGGATTTCCAGCTTTGTCCTTTTTTCTTTTCTTTTGATAATTACTGACCGTGCTCTTGCTGCTTTCATTCCTTTCTCATAATTCAGTATACAAAAAATTCCATGTGCCTGTTTACAGTGCAATGAACATGTCAAACAATGTGAGCATTTAGTATAAATATGACCAGTTTAAATAGTTTTTAGAGAGTTATCTTTGCACAGTTTGGAGGTACAAAAAATGAGGTTGAGTTTCTTCAGATTAGTACTTTATTGTCTTTCAAAGAAAAAACAGCCTCATAAGACTTAAAGTCTTAATCACAACTTCAGCTGTTTCTCAGACACTCCTGAGTCTCATATGCATGAATAAATCCAATCAGAACTACCAGTATGCTCAGTGTCCAAGAAAAACTTCTTTTATAACCTGAAAACATGAAGCCCAAATATCACATAAGTATCTTACTCTGCTTAGATACCAAAACAATAAAAGGAAGAACCCTGCCATGATGTGAAACTAAGGCTGTCCTCCAAGAGACCAAATTACTCTTAGAAAGAAAAGCAGCAGCAGCAGCTCAACAGCTGTGTGAAAGCTGCCTCCCATGACAAGATGCAGAAAAATTGCAAAGCCTTCTGGACCAACATAATTCAAATTGGAAACCGTTCTTTTCAAAAAGCCAGATTTTTTACACATGGTCTTATTCCTTATTTCTCCCCACCCTTTCCCTTCAGCTCCAACTCTTTACCTAAATCTGTCATATACATAAAAATGAAATGTTCAAAGTCATTTTCTAAGGCAAATTCCTGGTTTTTGTTAGAGGTTTCTTTTTGTCTGTTCCTGTAGCTGCTCTGTGCTGCAGGACACAGGCTGGCATTCACAATAATTTGCTCTATAATTTTTTTCCCTTTTCTCCTGTGTTCATGAAAATACAAGACATTTTCTTCCACTCCCTGTAAAGGTGCCTGATGTAAGACATACCATCTGGTTAAAGCTGCATCTTCACACTCTGCAAGAGTCTTGTCTTTAATTTCATCCACACACTCTCTTTCCAAATTACATATATATATTTACACAAATTTGCATATGTATATGCACACCTATTTTACAGCAGTTAATTTCAACATCTGCAACAAAGCTGTAATCAGAAAATTGCCATCAGTTTTGTTTTTCTCTCCAAAAAGAAACATCTCTGCATCTTGAACTTCAGGCTTACAATTGTTGGGTGAACTCACACACTTCCAAGAAAATTTGTGCATCCCACTTTTCCTCTGCACAGCTGACATTTCAGCTTACTAATACAATTAAAATGGCACTGAATGACAACAGAACACAATCACCTGCAAAGTCTCAGCTGACCCTGGGGTGCACCTACTCTATTGGCCACAATGGCCTCAAGACTTCCACAGCCATCCCCAGGGAACACGGGGCTTTCTCTGCAAATATCTCCAGCAGTGCTCCCTATCCCCCTCTGACAAGGGATCTGCAGTACTTCCACCTGCTCTGGAAGTGCTTCCCACAAGCACAGCACAGCTCCAGTCACTGCCACTCACGCTCAGCAGCACTATCCTTCACACTGACACTTCAAACCACACCACTCTGCACAGGGAACACACTGGATGTGAGGCAGAGATTTAAATTCTTGGGGTCTGTTCTCTGGGTAGCTCCAAGAAGAAAGCCCTGGGCCTTCCCCTCAACTCTTCATGCAACAATGAGACGAGCAGACAGAGCACATGTGCAGCAAGAAACACGCAAGGACTTCTGGTGTCAGAAGGTGAACAGCTGTTGCATTGAACTCCATGAAGTCATGGCCAAGTCATAGCTGAAGTGAAAGGGTACAGTGCCCTCATCAACAGCAGGAAAGAAAGGGTGATTTTTCACAGCTGCAGCTCTTGCAGCATCTGGCAATGATGGGAAGTGCTGCAGAACACCAAAGCTGCAACCCCTCCATTATGGAAAATAATGTTATACAAAGGATATGTTTCCCAAAGCATCTGTCTTAAAGGACTGTGCCTACACAAGCCAGAGTCATCTTCATCCACGTGTTGATTCTGCTGGTTCTCATATTTATCTCCAAAAAGGACAGAAAAGTAGAAAGCTGAGATAACCACCTCTGCTAGCCCTCCTTAATGTATGCATTCCTGCACACAGAACAGGCACAAGGCAACAGCTGGACACCAGAGGGGCGATTAGGGGTAAAGCCTCACATCCAACTAATTCATGAGAGTAGCTGAACTTCCCATCTAACCTTGCATTTTGTAAATTCAGAGAATATATTTAACAGCTTACACTTCCCACACCTACAAGGACACCTGGCAAAAGGAAGGATCAAAGTTCCTTTCACTTATACACTTCCCTCCTGATGTACCAGAGAGCTGCTCTGTACTTCTTCCTCTAGTTAATGTTAGTGCATTCTGTGCAGCCCCAACCTTTTCCCACCCCTCTACTGCCAACCTTCTCTAACAAAGCTCCAAAACACTTCCCCAAATCAGCAACATGAACTGATAAACACCATGAATTTCAAGGCTTTCAGTCCAAGCCCCAAAACAATAGTGCTGTCAGTAGCTGGGACAACAACATAATCAGTGCTTCATTGTCTCAGGGCAGGCTCTGACTTCTCATCCCTACACCAGCAAAACATTTCAATATAAAACTCTCTCATTAACAGCAACACTTTGACCAAGTCAGTTCTGGATAAAAAGCTTTGGGTGTGCCAGCTGTGAGGTCACCTTCCCAACTGAAAGACCCTGAAATTGCAAGAGTCCTTCTTTTCTGTCAAAATAAGAAGAGGTGCATGCCAGTCCCACCCAAGATACAGCCCTTGCCAAAGCGGGCACATGAAAAGGAATCACGCATATTATTTCTGGAATGACTTTTCAAATTAGCTCATGCAGCAGATCGAAAATGGAGAGCATATTTGTTTAGGGAAGATTAACTTAAATCAGTGGAAAATCTATAAAACCTCTGCAGCCATAAACCAAGGGTTTCTGATTACGCTGTCTGGTGGTCCTCAAACCTGACTTCAGCTGGCCTCTGTGGGACCCTGCAGTGTCCCCAGGCACAGCACAAGCAAAGTGTTTCTTTGAGGTATGAGAAAGCAGGATTTGTTTGGGAATATTTGATATAAAAAAAAAAAAATCCAGATTGTGTTAATTTATTCCAACTCATTCACCTCTGAGCAACCTTCTGTGCACAGCATAACTCCTATCTTAATGCACCTTTACTTATGAACTTTAAAGCATTATAAAATTACACTTACTGGAGATGGAATGAAGGCTTCATGGTACTTCTTAGGATTTATTCTCAAGGGTCCCTTAAAAAAAAAGAAAGGAGAAAGATTATGCCTGAATCTTATTAATTTTATTTAACACCAGTTAAATTAGAGAGCTGTGGGTAATATATCTACAGTGAAACATGAGAGATACATCTAAATTTCCATTATACATTTCAAGTCTTGACAACTTAGCATCCAAGCAATTTCAAGCCAAAAGGCAGTTTCATGATAGGCTTAAGCTGATCTACTGCAGTCTGTCATCAAAGAGATGTTGAATCATTAGTTGCTGCTGCTACTGGGTGAACTGAGGATCCAAGCTTTCCTGTTCCATTCACACATTTTCTGCTGAGCATCCACCAACTTCGTTAACAATTGGATAATAGAAACAATTCGGCTTGCTCTGTC
Organism: Parus major; assembly: GCF_001522545.3. Classification (NCBI taxonomy): domain Eukaryota; kingdom Metazoa; phylum Chordata; class Aves; order Passeriformes; family Paridae; genus Parus; species Parus major. The sequence goes on along the minus strand of NC_031778.1, from coordinate 16,032,815 downwards.
TTGGAAAAGGAGAATGTTGGGTTTGCTTATTTTGGAGGGTACAAGGAAAGAGGAAAAGAAAAGCTGAGCTTGCATGGCAGCAGGTATCATTCTTATGGGGCTCTGGCTGCTTAGGTTGTTCCTGCAAACAGACAGCAGCAGTAACTCTGTGATAATAAAGTACATTTCCAAAGAAGAATTAAAAGGATTTTCCAAAAATAAACATTTAAAGTCTACAGGATTAAATTATGTTTAAACATACTTAAAGGCTAACTATCTTAAATACATTTGAGAATTCCATGGTCTATCTATTTCTGCTTTGTTATCTGCCAACTTAAAGGCCAAGTCACCTGCAACAAATTCATATCAACCCTCCAAAGTAAACCAACCAGTTTTGCTGCTTGCACTCAGGTCCATCCAAGAAAAAGGAAGAGCCAACCAAAGACTTATAGGCTACACATTTGCATCCCAAAAGGATCCTGGAAATTTGGATTCAGGTGACTGCAGTTCAAACTGATAGCATTTGAATCTTATGGGAATACAACTTAGGTATCTGCCTTTCAACAGGCTTCTGCTCTGGGAAGAAACTTCAGAAATTTCTCCACTTATGTATTTGAAGTAATGTTAGCCAATTTATTATATGAACATATTCCATCTGCTTGCACTGCTGTGTTAAACAATCATAGGAGCATCTCACAGGAATTGCTTCTTTAAAACTTTACTGCAGCAAATAATTTTTTATGCATTCTGGAAAACACTCAAACAATAGGAAAATAGAGCTGATTACATGTGAATGTTTTGCTTCCTTGAAGAATTCACAGATTTACAAAGATTTTCCATTGCACTTATTTGCTAAAGTTTAGCAGCAAATACAGAATACCAGATTACCAGCAGCATGTGTTTCATACTCTTTAGATACTTTTTGAGTATTTTGCTGCACTATCTGATTTTATGTCTCACATAACTTGTACTAACAAGGACACTCGCCCCCATGGTAGGCACAACTGAGGACGACAGCATGGAAACAAAGATGACCCACTGAGAGAAACCCTGGGGTATTTTATGCTTAAGCAAAGTGAGAGCTGACTTGCTGTCATCAGTTTCTATTAGTGCTGGTACCCACTGATGGAAAACTCTCAATGGTCATCTTCCACTTATTTCCCAGAATCAGTCACCAAAAGATGCTACAGAGAGAAAAGAAAAAAAGGAAAGGGATTGTTGCTCTGTTTGACAATGAGTCAATTCCCATATATGGATCTACCCACCAGCACTAAGCAGATGAGGGGCTATCTGTTTTCCTCCACACAATCCCCTTGAATAGTTTGGGACTGCTGTCAATCAGTCAGGTGTAAATGCCAATCATGCACATGAAAAATCAGGGTTTGTGTACATGGCCCAGTAGGCACCAGAGCAGCAACATGCCTATGGATGCCCAGCTCCAGCAAAAGCACAGAGCACGGTTTTACCATGTTTATTGTGCAGCCTGTTTATCTGCATTTTATATGCACTACCTAATTATGATCAGCATTAGAATTCTTACGTCAAGTAACGTTAAAAAACTTCAGCTCTTTCCTTTAAGCAAGAAACTCACAAAATTTATCTTAGAAAGCAGATGGGCCCTATTATCTGTGCCCATGAAAATCCTATTTACAATGTTGTACATTTCACGCTGTGATATCATATCTGGAACCAGTCACTCTCCCCATCTGCAATGAACAACTGTTCTCATATGTGTATTGGGGGGTGAGGATCTGGCTGCAGAGTCTCATGATGTCACACTAATGTTGTATTATTTTACAATAGCTTGCAAATAATAGCTGCTATATTTATCAGTGTTTTTCTGTCATTAGGGCTTTTGTTATGAAAGGGAAGAACAAGGTCTGCAGGAAGGTTTCTAAAACATTTTCTGATGATTCAAGGCAGCTTCACAGGCTCTTGCCAATAAAGTTTCTAACCTTATTGAACTTTCCCAGTGAGACACAAAAGGGTCACAATTTCTCAAGCTGCTCTGCTAAACCCAGACAGGCAGTACTCAGACCAAACTTCAAGCATCCTGAACCAAGCAGTTTATAACAACTATTGTAACACATATGCCTAGATTCGTTTGCATGTACAAAACACCAAAAAAATATCAGGGTTCACCAGTATCTCATTGGTACCAAGGCTTCCTTTGAAAAAACAATCCATGAAAATCAGGGAAACCCCAGCTTTCACATCCACAAAAGAGCAGCTTTTCAAGGAAAAACATCCTTTCAACAGTAAAGCAGGCTCTGCATCTCTGTTGGCTCCGCCTGACCCCAGCAGCCCTGCAGGGAGGGTCTGGGAGACGCTGGAGGCGTGGAGCAGACATGAGTTTCTGGCTGAGGCTTCAGAGGATGATAAGAGTCCTTTGGGTCAATGCTCTTTAATACACAGCCCGATTTCATCTGTTGTGTATAACCATCATTGGGAACGAAGCAGGAGTTATTCAGTCTTGTTTGCCTTCAGGCCATCCGCTGTGATTCCAACCAACCCGACACGCCTGCCGTTTGCTCCCTGCAGTTTTAAGGGCAGGGAAGTGGGAATTCTGTGCACTCGTAAGCGCCTGAGCTCAGATCCCTTTTCCTGTGGAAGGGCACTTCCGGACACTTCGCATGACTAAATGAATCCAGGAATGTGCAGGGCACACTTCTCGTGCTACTTATCAAAACATGACTTATGTCAGATACAGCACCAGAAGCCATTAAGATCAATATTACTGACAGACGTCAGCACCCATAAAGATAACCTTTCACTTTTCCTGATCCAGGGCTGCCTAATCTTCACAGCACTCGTGTGTCATCTGAGCAATCTCCAGGTCTGCCAGTAGTTTCTGTGGGTTGGGCTTGCAGGAACATTTTGTTGCACAGCTGCATTGCCAAGGTCCAGCAAGAATCTCAGTATTATGGTAGGCTCTTTTCTCCCTAACAGAGCTCTCAAATTCCCATCCAAATATAAGCAGATCCAGTGTTTCCAGGATGCTCCAGGAGACAGCCCGTGTTCAGAGAGTCATGCTGCTGCCTGGGAGCACTCCAGTTTCCTCAGGACCATCAGATTCAGACCAATAGGTTTGTCCTCTCCTTCCATAGGCTCTTGTGGAGCCTTTTTGCAGGTTACCATGCCAGACCAATTCCCTGCTTTTGGGATTAACACAACAGGAATTTGTTCATTCTGTCTCTTGCCACTGTAGAGAAAACCACTGAATATTTGTCCATTCACTAAAGTTGCTCTCAGGATCTCACTTATCCTGGTTGAAGCTGCAGTGATGAATGGTCTTGATGAAATCGTAAGGATGAATGAACTGAAGATGAGAAATACTGAGCTGGGATGCCCATGATCTAACACTCAGCTCTGAATGACTAAATCCAGCTTCTACAATCTCAATTGTTTCACTGAGATGTGGAACTGGATGAAAGGGAAACAGACAGAGCCTAAGAAAGCACACATGACTCTTCCAGTTACGCAGCACATGACCTGGAGGAGACACTACACATTTACAAGAATTAGGGATTCTTTTGCCAGGGATCATGCAATCACAGGTCCATAGGGACTAGGCATTTCAATGGGATTCTCAGGTAGTAGTCATAGCCTGATGTGCCTCATCAAGTGCAGCTGCAATTGACCTCATAGGCAGTCTGCACTCACTGCACTTAACACTATCAGGCTGTGTTACCAAAAATGGTGCCAAAAACACTGCTGAAGGTAAGACAGAAGCTTTAGCTGATTCCATATGCCAGTGCAATCATGAGGGAAGTCACAGCTTAAGGCTCCTATTTCCTCCCTCACCATTTGCTTCCCACTGCAGATGTCTGTGATGATCTTTAAAAATGTGTTGGCCTAAGGTCCAAGTAGCCCAGTGGACCATGCTGATCATCAACAGGGATATGATTTCTCTCAAAGCTAAGAATGCACGAGATTGGTCTTCAGGATGGAATCAGGCACTCTTATGTAAAATCCTCATTACACCTCCAGAGATTATGCCATTATAATGATACACAAGAATTATTATGCAATTATAACAAAAAAAAATCAGACAAAAATTGACGTGATGTCATTTGAGACTCCAGTGTATCAATGAAAGTAAGTATCACAACCTCAGCAGCACCACAACACTCATTAAATGGCAATGGACCTGTGTATGTTTGGGTAAACAGTGCCTCAGCATGGATGTCATGCCCTCATTGACTTCCACTGGCCCTTTTTCTCCAGCCAATCTGATCTCACTGGGATGCCAGGTGTGTCCTGAAGAGCATTACACCATGTTGAGGACTACTATGAATGTGGTGGAAGGATGCTCTCTTCTTCTCCATCTGAGCCCTGCCAGCCTTCATGTAAATCTCCTCTATCCAGTAGACAGGACAGCAGGTCCACCCCCACATTCTTTAGAAAAGAATTGCTGCCTAATGATGGCTACAGTTTTGCTGCTCCAAAATGAAGCACAAATGTTTTTGTGAGAAATTTCAGCAAGAGGTATCTTGCTAAGGGAATTTGGTTTTGCTTACACTGACACAGACAGAGGTTTCCAGCAACTGCTGTTGTTTTTAGCATCATCTGTAAAAGTGTCTCCCCAGTAATGACCATCATGGCCAGAAGACTATTCAACCAGAAATCTGCAGTTTATCACTGGATCAGGAATTTCACAGAACATGAAATGAAACAAAGAACTACTTCAGAGGAATGTAGAAGATTCCATCCCACTTGAAGAATGTCCTGAAAAAGAGAAAATATCTTCCTCTGGCATCTACAAGTGCTACATCAATTCCCTGTCATCAACTGCTGTTCATTTCCAAAAACTGTCTGTGATTTCCACAGACTTATCACAAGAGCATGGACACTGTACATTTCAGGCACCTGAATTAGCTCTCCCCTCTTCAGTCCTGCTGAAACATTTTCCTTTGACATGTAGGCTTCAAAGATACTCTTCCTCCTCCCTCGAGTGGGTTTATTTAGATTCTTTCTGTCACCTGATGTTGGGACAGCAGCATAGGGTCCTCCTGCAAACAAAAATTCGTAAGTGTTACCTTGCCCACCAAACATGTCTGTGTATCTTAACAGAATCTGTACAGAGACTTTATATTCAAAGTTGAACTTTTGAGAACAGTTTGCCTAGAAACATTGGCACCCGACTTCAGAACACTGAAAAGCCTGGAATAATCATATTTTACAAATAATCAACAGTATTTTGGAGCTCATTTTAAAGCCAATAGCATTCATCCCAGCCCATCTTTTAAAGCACAGGATTCAAGGCAGCTTATTCCTGAAGCGTGTACACACACTGCTTTAATACCTCTGGGAGTTCCCAGTTGTCTGGGATTTATTCTGCTGTCTGAATTGTTCATTGTTTCTGTCTGTGATTCAGAGAGTTGCCTCTTCCTATCGAAGTTCTGGGGAGTTCTTGCAGATTCAGAGTTGTTTCTGGTCCTTGCAAACCCTCTTTTTTCTGCACCTGAAATCAAATACAGGTTTAAAATAACAAGGAAGGGAAGAGGAACCCCAGTGCCAGCTTGTGGTCCTGGTGAAGCTCATGGTCTCTAGTTCTTCAGTACAAGTTACAACCATGAGTAGTAGCCTTTATCCAAGAGAAACAATGTCTTCATTAGTTCACTTGTAATCTGTTGGCTCTTTGGGCCTCATAATACACCACTAACTTATTTTAGCATAAATAAAACGCTGGAAATTACGATGCTGAAGTTCAATACAACCCTTCCAAAATCCTGGGAAATTCATTAGAGCATATAAAATGTGAAATTGTTAAACTGTTTCCAAAGTCTCCACCCCATTAAGCCCCCAAGTAGTGAGAAAATATAACCTCTCTACAACTTAATTAACCAGTTCAGGAATCAAGGAGGCAAAAAAAAATTCTTAACAACCCACACTGGAGTTAGTAACTTTGGAGCTACCAGAGGCAGCACGGTACACAAGGACACCAGGAAGAAGTGCCAAAGCTCCAAATGTCCAGCCTGCTCAGAATAGGCCACAATCATATGAAAATATTCTGCAGAGACTCACCCCTTACTTCCCTGCCATCACCTCAGCCCCTTCCCTACAGCCAGGAGAGCAAGCAGCAGCTTCCAAAGCGTATGCCAACGCTGTTCCACGGATCAGCACATTGGAATGCAACCCAGTGCCGCGCAGCTGCCCTCTTGGCCCTCCACCTGGATACTGAACATGTCATCACAGCTTTGCCTTCCAGCCCCTCCTGGCTACGCTCCCTGGGTCCAAGCTTGTACCTGCAAGTCAGAAAACGTGCAACGCCAACTTATTTGCTACGGTGCTATCCAAGTTACAAGGCAAATTTTTTACCTATGGTATCCTTCTCAAACAAAATAGCAGATTGCATCACAGCAGCGAGACAAAAACGTTTTAAAAACTATTCTTAAGCAGAGATCTTTAAAAAATATGTTGTAACAAGAGAAAACTGCTACTTTACCCAATCACAGAGAAAAAGCAATTTTCATATATATAACAACAGGCAAATCAGCAGGAGGGAGAGATCCCCTAATTCAGGAGGGAAAACACCAAGACAGGCAGAGGGACAACTGAAGGTGCCAGCTCAGATCAGTCCAGAAAGAGATTACACACCACAGCAATGTCTCCAAATGGGAAGCTGAAACAAAGAGGAGGTTTCTGTTCTCAGTCACAATAACACAACATAGCTGGGCCTTTTTCTACACAATCAAGCTTTTCACACTCTGAGGGTGCTTGCAGGGCGAGGACTGTCTGAGGAGGTCGCAGCTCTAACATGGCGAGAGCACAGTAGCAAATTTAGGTTTCAGCTGAGGCAACTGAGGCAACCCAACCTGTATGGCCCACATAATGAGATGGAACTAAATTAACTGACTTGCAGCTGCCTAATGAATTTGATTTACAAAAGTCCTAAAGGTCAAGTTATGTTTAAAAACAGACACCAAAAGTAAAAGTACAGACTAGAGAATTGGCAAGACAATTTGCTCCTGGGTATGTTTTCAGAGACATTTTGGTGTAGGAATCTGACTTGAACTGCAACAGGCGGGATTTTAGGCTGCTCACCCAGAGAGGTCATGCAATCTGCTTTGTTGGAGGTTCTTAAAAATAGGTGAGACAGACATCTGCCAGAGTTGGTCTAAGAAGAGTAGTTTTTTCCTTGAGGTAGTGAAATGGATTACATGAGCTCGGAAGGCCCTCTAAAGCCCTCGTTTCTATGACAGCAAGTCACAGAAAATACTACTATGAATTAAAGAACCCAGGATAAAAATGAGGCTAAATCTTAACATATAATTAAGAAGGAGCTGAGAAAAAAATATAAGAGAGCAGAAAACTAAAATGCAGAGGGGAAAAGCAAAAAAATGTCTCATGAATTGGGCAGCAAGCTAAGAGCCAGAATTAGGCACTGCAGAGAAGAGTTGTCCCAGTACTTGGCTTGTCCAATGGTTCAAAAAATTTGGGGCCCCTACAGCCAAAATTAATGTACAGCAACAGCAAAGGGTGGAGAAGCATCTTTGTGTGATAAAAGGTAGACATGCAGAGAGGCATCTGCACATTTTCAGTACTTAAGCCTTGGGCTTGCTCTTTAGTGGGATTTTTCTTTGCTGAAACTCAAAAACAAAACTCAAAGATAAAATTCACACAAAAAAACAAACTCTGCTTCAACATAGCTGGCCTGCACAGCAGTTTATACACAGCCACTTTGGACAGTATTTGACCCCCTTAGCCATGACATTTATGGCTAAACAAAGCCACCCCTGTTACAAAGCCACAGGCAACTGTCACAATTAGCATTCAACTGGAACACATCAAATTCACATGACTGTAATTTCTTGTATTTCTTCTTTTAAAAGAAAAAGACTTAACTACAGGTCACCATCTGTTTCAACTAGAGTCACTATTAGTTTCTGCAATGCACCTGTCCCCTGAAACTGGAAGTTAGAAATACCTCTCAAGATGGGCTTTCCTGCTGTCCCCACTGCCCAGCATTAATATCCTGATGCATAAACAGATATAATTCTACAAAACAAACTGTAACTTGACTACTCTATAGCACAGGATATATTGAGACTATTCTTTCTGAAAAATCTATCACAAACATGGTTAAACTCTATTCCAGCACCATGTGAGTCAGTCTTACTTTTTCTTTGGTGTTACAATTGACTGATTTGTAAGACAGAACAAAATCTCTCATGGCAGGATGTCACAAAGTAGTATTGTATTCTAGGCATTAAAATAACCAAATATTAAATAAATAAATAAGTAAACGAATACAAGGCAAAAATTAAAATCACTTCAGTGTAAGGAAGACTAAAGCACAGAGCTGAGGTTGGCTGATCCATCCTAACAGACTTGAATCAACCACAGAGCACCAAACACATCTGGTGTACAGAACCACTCAGGCCTGAACACAGAGCAATTCTAGTGCACGACATGCAAATATTCACAATAAGCAGCAAATGCAACATGTTTGGGTGTTTTTCTGGCTGCTCAGATGATGCAGAGCTGCTCCCTGTGGATGCAGCCAACACTTGTCTGGGATTTCTAGATATTCTGCCGTTTTCAATGGGATATGACAAAGGACTAATAATTTGAGGAAAGGTGGTTGACTGTTCCATACTTGAAGTCCTCTGGAGGGAGATTTAGGTTGAAAAAATCCCAACTCCTGCACCAGGCATGGAGGCTCCCTACAAGAGGAACACCTAAACAGGACCAGCAATTCCACTCACGGAGCAGGGAAAGCCTTCCAACCAGCCAAAGGGAAGCACCTGTGGGAAGTAGAAACACACAACCCCCACTTCCACAGCAAGAGAGGCATGAAAAAAAAGTGGGTGCATTAGTGGGCTTTCAGAACAGCTCACAATCACTCACTCACTTTTATTCTCACCATGGACACCGAGAAAAGGAGCGGAAAGGATGCAGGGGCTGGTTGAGCTCTGCTGGAAGAACAGCCCTAGAGCTCCATCTGAAATCCAAACCACCTCAATTCATCTCCATCACAACAATGACATCACACAATGGCACATTTTGGTCTTTAAACCTAAGTACCTATTAATCTTTTCTTATTTGGGGGGGAAAAAAAAAGCATGCAGGCAGCTTCCCAGAATAATTGATCTGTCTTACAGTAAGAGAGGAGGCTAGATGTTTTAAATCAGCTTATTTTGACATAATTTATACAAAATCACTCTAGGGTTTAGCTTTTCAAAAGTACTGCATTTAATTAAATTTACATCTATTAGTCAGTTGATCAACTAAATGGTCAACTAAATCAACTGAAATGCTCAACTAAACATGAAGTTAGCAAGGCCAGAAAGTCTTTAATTTTATATTAAAATTTGCATATTGATTTACATAAGAAAGAATCAAGACCCTCAATTTTATTTACCAAAAATAAAACATTCTAACAGCCCTCTTTCACCTGACAATCTCTTTGATTACTACCAGCAGAGAAGGAAAGTATCACTGAATCTTCATTGGCACATCCATGACAACTCCAATCCAGGATCCAACAAGAGCCAGTTTTACTTGAGAGATCCAAGAAAATTTCAAGATAAGGAGATCTTGGAATAGTTTCTCACTTTCCTACCAAAGGGCATCTACATTTTCACCAGATAGTTTTACCTCCAAACTTCCAGCTTTCTTACCATCTATATTATTTATGTAGATACCTTATAACAGCTAGGCAGCTCCCTGGGGTGAGTAGGACTGTGAAAGCATCACAGTGGTGCTGGTAACACCTCTGCAGTGTCTGACCACCCCAGACACTATCTCAGCATGTAATGGTTCCTTTCACATTTAAAACCAGAAATTTATGTTGAAAGCATTGGACAGAACAATATTGTTACAAACTTTTCCAATACAAGATATTTTCATCTATTATTTACTTACTAGTCCATGATTGGACACCAACAGCTCCACTAACTCTGCTATTGCTAAGAGGATTTTCCATTGTTTCCCAGCATAAGATCATGGTCTAGATATGGCAAGGAATCTTTGGAAAACCCTGTTTTCCAGTTAGTGTAAGCATGAGAAAAAACAGAAGCATATTCCCAGAACTGATAAGATGCAATAGAACCATTTGTTATCAGTTAATGAGACAGTCTTAACACACAGTTCCTAAATATTTGTCCACATTTCTACAATGTTCCATTTCATTTCTGACTCATTTCAATGACTTAAACCAATTTCCTTCAAAACTTCCAAATAATTCTTCAAGACAACCCAGCTGTGCACTCAGTAAGACATGATAAGGACACACCCATGATCTTGAAGACATGGCAGCTACCAAAAGAAAGATCACGCAACACTGCCCTAGCCCCAAAAGCAGAAACTGACCAGCCAAGAATTATCCTGATACCAGCCTGTGCTTAGTCCCACACTCCCATTTAAGTCAGACTTGGTTAAACACAGAAAGTTAAATAAATCAAGTTCCTGCTCATCATTACTAGAGATTTAATGAATTAGTGTCCAACAACGAGGCAGCCCAAGGCATCACCTCACAGATCTGTAAATTCAACTTGGCCCTTGACTCCTGGCAGAGTTGACAAAGCAAATTTTAGAAACCATCAAATTTGGTCTTTTAGCAAATGAATACTCTGCAAGAGCTGCCAGGAAGTTCTATCTGCGACTTTATGAGGCACTATGGATGCTGATGTGTAACAGGGTATATTAATAGTCTCAATACTAAAGTTCAGCCAACACAAACTCTGCCTTGTTTTGGAAAGACATCTGGGACATAAAAAATCCACAATCCTACACAGCCCCTGAACAACACATCTCAGGTACTTTTGTGAATCTGTCTCTGCAGAGCTTTAATGAGCTGGGGGGACGCAGCTCCTGGCTGGGAGCTCTGGACAGGCACAGACCCACTGCTGGCACTGCTGTACCAGGCAACTGCCCCTTTCATTTTCCAAAGTCAAACTCTCCCAGCAGAAGACACTTTGCCAGTACAAACTGCATTAACATCAGGGTGGTTTTGCTAGAATCCCTGTGCCTGCCCCTTTCGTATACTTAAACAGGGAATTTCAAAGCTATTTGATATTTTCTGCAGCTCAAAGAAGCCTTTAGAATAATTCCCTCTCAAATTTTAAAAGCAGAATTACATTTGTTAGATTGTTTTGAATTTCTAATGCACCAGTGACATCCAGTAGATGCCATATTATAGAAGTGACTAAGTCAAAAATCTCTAAGCACTTAAATGACTACTACAATATCCGGGATCAAATTACCACACACAGGCAAAAACAATAGGCAAAACCAACAAACACCACTAAAGTGATCTCAAATGTGAGTTATGTCAACAAAAGCACTGGTCACAGGCAGGCCAGAAGTAATAAGCAATTTATGTTTTGCAAAATATTTTGTGGATTTAGGAGATTAAATGCCCCACTAATGGTACCAGCCAAATCCTTTTTTGTTCTAATTAGTTTTAAAAGGAAAAACACAGACAGCTGTTGGTATAGTTGCTCAGGGAAGGAGTTCTATATCAGGAATTAAAGACACTCCTTGCAGCTATCTCTGTGCTAGAGCCCCAGTAAGACACATGCAGGACCAAACCTCATCCACCATGCTCGCTGGAAGCACAGCTCTGCTCCAGCCTGTTAGGAACAGCCATGCTTCCACACCTTTCTAAACATGAAGTAAAGGAGTTCTTGGACAGCCTTGGAACAGAACCACCACACATTTTACAATATCTTGAAGCCAAGAGGTTAAATAAAGTAGATGGCTCAAGATTAAAGACAAAGCAATAGAGATGAATGAGGATGTCATGGGAAAGAATTCATTAGGGATGTAGGAGTGGAAAGGCAAGACTTGGAGATATGTTATCAGTACAGTGATGTTTCATTGCAACAGAGACCTGCAGGAGATAAACATGGTAGGCAATATTTCAGATGCTCAGTCTGGAGCCCAAGAGAAAATCTGAGAGTGCATTCTCCTTATCACAAGCAAATAAAAGATCCTTCTTCTCTCATTAAATGTAAATTCAAAGAATCTTAAACTGGAGGTTCTGCAGCACATTCCTCTGCTTGGTCCAAGCCAGACCATGAAGCTAAAAGAGTTCCTACAACGTTCCTGTGAGTCCTCCTCAAAAGTAGCCAAGGAAGCGAACAATTTGAAATTATCTTAATCACTGAAAAGTAGGGAAAACTTCCAGGAAAGGGAATATCTTGGTAGAACTGGAAAAGAATGGTGATATAACAGCAGTGTAGGGATTTAGGCAGATGGCAGATAGCATAATTAAGTTTAAAGTTAATTAAACAGTCATTCAAGGAAGAGAAACAATGCAAACCTACATTTACATGCACAGGCTCAGCCAAAATGCAAATTCTATGCAAATGTCCTGAACTGAGTGGATGCTGTCTTGAAATCCAGCTGTCAAAAGCAGCTCCCAAGCCCCCGGCCTCACTAATTGACCCATTATCATGAGCCACCAGGGTCCAGCCACAGTATAAATCTAAATGTAACTTTCCACCACCAAGACAAATCAAAATAAAATGAGAGGACATCATGTTAAGCAAAGACCTCTCCACACAGCTCTAAAATGTGAGTTCAGCAGCAATTCAAAGGACTGGAAAAGCCCAACTGGTTACCAGCAACTCTGTACAACATAACACAGCTCTGCCTGTGCCAGCCAGCAGGTTGTCTAGGGGCATGGCAGTGTTTGAGCACCAGCACACTGAGAGCCATCGGTGCAGCCAACCAGGAACAAACCCAGAGAGCTCTCTCACCCTGCCGCTTTGGAGAAGGTGATTCTCCAAACAGCTTTGGCAGAAAGTCCGCCAAAATCTGCACAGAAGAGTCCAACAAAAAAAGAACAAAGGGAATCTTTACCACATGGGGAACAAGTTGGCTGCAGACAGGCTGCCTATCCCCCAGCCAGTGACTCCAGGTGGGGAAATACAGGTTGTCATGGTTTGTGAGGGAGTTCTTAGGGCCACGAGCTGCCTTTGGAAGTGACTGTGCCACTGCAGCTGATCATAAAGGATTCAGATATCCAACACTCTTAGAATTAAACACTGAGGAAGAAACACGCCTACTTAAGAATGAAGATAGCAAAAAAGTGTTATGTCCATGGATATTAAGGAAAGTGGGGAATAGAGACAGATGCTCATTTCCAGACTCATGAAAATGAGGTGGGAAGCACACATACGGTGGAAGGCACATGTTGCCACTGCTCTTTTGCTTTAAGCTGCACATACTTATTAAAAACACTTGTGCTGCACGTCCCCAGATTTCAGTATGGAACTAGGGAAAATGTTCTTGCTGACTTTGGCTTTCAGAAAGGGCCTAGGCTTTGAAAAACTGAAATGAAGAAAAATGCACAATGGATTCTTTCTGCTGCTGAAAACAATGCTGTGGAAACTGCTCCTGACAGCCAAGATCATGTGCTCACGACACCATGCTTCCACTTCCAAAACACTTCCTAGCATCCTCATGCTTACAGGCTTTTGACTTCAATAACTCAGACAGTAATTGCAGTTTTATTCAATTGCTCAGCAGGGTTTGTGTTGTAGGAATACTACAGGAGTGTAAGAGCCAAAGATACCATTCCAGGCTCTGAACGAAGGGCTGGTGACGAAATTCATTTAGTAGCAATAGACTAAAAGTTTATCAAAATAGTTACTGTGCTCCAGCTGCGTGCAGCAGCGCAGTGGTGTTGTCAGGGAGGGGGTACATCTCTTTTGGTTTTCAGGACTCTCTGTGAACCTGCTCCACCCTGCTCGTGACCTCCTCGCTACCTACTCCGCCTGATGACTGCACTCCTCCAAGCTTCCACTCCTGCCTCAGGATGTGGGTCAGGGCTGCTTCCACTCCCCCTCATCCTTCCATCTTCCCTAAACATCTTCCACAATACCTTTTTGCTCTTTATTTTATCCAGCAATTACACTGTGAAAAGGCTTCTTCAAGACTTCAAGAAAAACACTTTAAAAACGCAATACTGTGGAAGTCCTGTCTTTGATTTTTCTGGGCTTCAGTAGTTTGAGAGAAGCAAGTTGCTCAAAGAACAGAAGAAGCTAAGAGGCTTTGAAAAGCAAAATACCTGACAGGAGGTGCTAACATACTAGAAGATATTAACAGCTGAAGAAATCAAAAGAACTGCCTTCAGATTCCTACATATCCTGAGGTAACCCAAGGTGCTGCTGAATGTGTTATTCTGCTGATGAACCATTCCCCATACTATCAACTCAGTGCAGTAGACACATAAATCACAATCCCTAGTAGTGTGGGGGGAAATGCCTAAAAACATACAAACTGAACAAAACCACATTTTGGCCTCTGGCTTTTATTTGCAGAGAGCCTGGAATATTCTCCAAGGCAGGACATGCCCCATACATCTGTGGGCTGCAGCTGCTAGTGTTGACATTTTCCTTCAGCACCCTGGAAATTTTTGGTTTTGTCACAGAAGACATTATTTTATGCAATAGATCACAACATTTTGTTTTCCACCCTGCCCCAGCCTAGTCTCAATTCTCCATAGCCTGGCTTTCCCCACAAGAGGGAGTTCAGGACATGCAGCCCACAGCATTTTGTGGTGCTGGTTAGCAGGGGATTGGGCTGGGAGGGCAAAAGATGGGCAACTGCATTTGGGACAGGACAGGTAGGACCAGAGTTGTAGAGGAAGTCCACAGCAGCCACAGGTGAGAGAGGAACCACAAGAGCCACTGAATTCAGCTGCAGAGAACCTGTCCTACCTACTTGGATATCCGTGGTGAAGGAGACTCTGGGACATTACCTGAGTAACAGGCCAGACCTGACCAGGGTGTGTGGGCTGACTGACCTCATGGACAGCAGAGGACAGAGGGCTTTTACAAATTAATTCCTGTTTGAATGACAGTGTTTTTCAGGGGTGGAAATTGTTATCAGGGCTTCTAAACATGCTGGTGACAGCCCACATACCACAAGCCTTGCTAAAACTGTTCCAGTGGTCATTCACCCTCACTGCTAAATTGTGCTGTATTTCAAGCCTGGATTTGTTTAGCCTCAAATGCGTTATATCATAATCTGCTCAACTGAGTAGCCTATTACTGAACATCTGTTCCCCATGTAGGCAATTTACTGAAAACTCCCCTCCCCCAAGCATCTCTGTGATAACTGAAGCAGGGTTCCTCAAATCACTCACAATTCCCAGCGTTTTAATCTTCCCTATGGCTGTCCTCTGAGCATTCATCAGTTCATCACCATCCGCCTCAAACCGAGGGCATCACTACAGGATACACTAACACCTCAGAAGCTGCTGCTCCCTGCCAAAGGCACAGAGTCCATACTCCATCTTCCAATTCCCATGCTCATACATTACCCTTTTGGCCGCATTTCACAGGAGGAGAACATTCAGCTGATTAATCCACCAAGAGCTCAAAACTTTTTTCCAAGCTGTTGCTTCCCTCACCAGGTTCCTTGCACTGCTATCATGGCTCTATGCTGGCAATCCAATAAATGGATTTTGTTTTGCCTGCTCCCAGTCCACCAAGTGATCCAGATGGCTGCCAGTAACTACCCCCATTATTCAATACTCTGCAAGTCATCAAAAAACCCTTTTCAATCCTACTTATATATTTTCTTCCTGGTGACTGACAGATGTATTAAACAGCACAGTCAGGACATGACACTGCAAGAACCAGACACACCTGTTGCTAACAATTCTAAATTTATTGCTGCATTTAATTAGTTTGACTAAACAGGTTAAAACCATTGCACATGTGCTGTGATTTAATTAAGTTCACACACTAACATCCATACTCACACCTTTGACATCAAAACCCCTATCTCATAAGAAACTGACACTGAAGAGCTCAAGAGGAACTTTGTTAAATAAATTGATGACATGTCACATGGAAGAAAATATTTAAATGAATTAAAAATCAACTCTTCTAAGAGCCTATTATTTTCCAAGGACTAACACCACACTGACAGGAATAGTTAACTGCACTACACAATGGGGGGCTGAGTGAGTAGAAAAAAAAGTTTTAAAAAGTAGCAGGTAAATAGCAACAAGTGTTTCCACTGAGGAACATTTTCACTTGAGCAGTAGTAGGTGAAGGAAGCTCCTTCATTCACAGAGGTGACAGCTTTGCTGTCAAATGCAAGGGCTCCTGCCGCAGCACGGTGTGCTCAGGGCTCTGGTAAAGGACACAGAAGACAGTTATTAGATCACATATAAAAAAACAGTCCCTGCAAGGGCAAGATCTCATCTCCCCAAGAGAGGATACATCAGATATTAACTCACATACTATAGCTGATGTTTGCCAAAAACATTAGTTGCACAAGATTCAGGAATGCAACATTTTTTTCTATCAAAAGCAAGAGAAATTTATGTTTGTGATGACGTTGCTAAACCATTAGAGAAAGGAGCATTCTATTTTTCATATGTTTCTCAGATGGGGCCATACAGTAAATCCAGTTTTCCCTTCTCTCCCGTATCTTATTACTATGATTAACGTCATCTAAGGAACGTTACATTGAACCTGGCAAGATTAGCTACATTTTAAAGATTTCCACAGCAACCAACATTCTCCATTTATTGAGCTGATTCTGTGGCCTTTAGTAGATTGCTGGCTCATGTTTACTGGTGCCAGATAGGGAGATAACAGCATTCTTCAGAACTGAATTCCACCACAGAAGAATTGGAACACTCACCACTAAAAAGTATCATTATCCCAATTTAGCATTACAAGAAAGGAAAAGCGGAAGCTGTGGTTCTTCCTCCAAAGTTCCCCCAGAGAAACAAAGGCAAACACACAATTATATTGCAGTGTACCATGGGAAGACAAAATACCTGAGATTTTGCCATCTTATTAAGGCTGATATTTCTTGAGCGGCTGTGCCCATCAAACACACCGGAAAGCCAATCCAGGATATTTCCTTTACCTATCCTGAACCTTTTAAATATCAGGTTTGCAGCCACAAGCACACCACCACCATCCAACAGCAACAATTGTTTTTAAAGCTCTGATGCTAAACACCAGCCTGCTTGCCAGCACCACTCCTCCATGGAAGCTACCCAAGTTGGTTAAGTACCACAGGCTGGGCAAATAAATGCCAAGTGTCAGACAGATGATAAATCAGAAAGGGCTGTGGAAATCTTCCACTGTTTCAGATGAGGCATGTTGTTACCCAGGAGTTGTCTGCTTCTACTCAGGGGGCATGCTGACCCTAACAGGCAAGATACCTCCATCACATCATAAACCTGTGAAGTTTTTAGTGAGAGAAGCCTCAGAAGGATACCTAGGGAAGCTGACTGTTCTTCCTAAGGAAGCTGTCTGCAGATACAGACTGAGACAGTATATCCAGCCCAGCAAAAATCTGAACCTATTTCAGAGCAGTCTGCCCTGACCAGCATCCTGCCCCACCCAAGTTTCAACATCAACCAAGCCACCTCACTCCCAGGTACTCTAGCTCCCAAGATCCTCTGAAATCAAGTGTGGGTGGGAGATCGTATTCCAGGTTTGGAGGACAGTCCTTTTCTGAATATGTCTGATTTCTAGGCTTTCCAGCAGACCTGGGAATGTGCTATCAAACAGCAATTCTCCCTCAGTGTGTGTCCTCAAAATGTAACTGAAATCTTGCTGTTCCAAATAAAACATAGTATTTGTTCTAAACTGTTTATTGACAAAGCAAAGCATCACAAATATTGAAATTCCAAATAGCAAATCTCAACTCCTAGCACGTGACCAACGCTGCAGAAAGAGTCAGCACTTCTGTCCTCAAGAAAAAGGAGGTTTTAAGCCCTTTTACAACAGCAACTTCAGTCTGAATAAAGATTTTGATTACTAACTATGGATTGAAATGGAAAAACCCTAAGAGCCTTTGATCAAAACGAGAAAACAACCCAAGGGACTTGATAATTTCCTGTTAAGGAAGTTTAACCAAATTTTAACACCCAAAGAATCTAGAGCATTGGAGATTTAAGGGAAAATACCAGGAGGAAAACTGTATTAAAAACTCTAAGCATCACAATTTAGGATTATTTTCTGGTTTATTGGGTTTTGTTTGGGAAGAACTTCAGAGCAGGAGGTTTTACAGTGATTCTCCTCACAGAGGTTTAAACTGCACAGAAGGGAGCAACTGTGGGATTCCTCTGTCTGCAGCTTCACTTTCCCAAATCCAAGATGCTGATGCCAGAGGGAATCCAACCTGCAGTCTCATGACTATGTCATGTTTCACACCAGGGACAATGAAGTTCTGTTCACACTCGTCTCTCCCAACTGCAAAGCCTCCAGTAGTTAGGAAAAGCAGCTTCTGTATGGAACTCCAGACAGGAACACATCAGCAGAACTGAGCTCCAGGGCTCAGAGATACCTGCTTGGGGCTCCATAATCTACTCTGCTTTCCTCTAAGGCCAGAGCACTGAAAGGACATTAACAGGGACCTGTCCCTTGCTGCCTACAGCTTGCCCCAGGGAACTCAAAGGGTTTTCACAGATCACTGTATCTGCCTTCACTATTAGTTCTGTCAGTTTCAGGGCCATTGCAAACCCAACCATGGCTAAGCTTGAGCTAAAAAGCTCTTAAGAAGAGGACAATGAAATGAAATGGTACAAAGAGAGATGCTTGCTTTTGAGATTAGCTCAAAGAGCCTTTTGGAAAGCCTACAACAGTCTAAAGAGCTAATTTGTGAAGAAATGTCACTCCTGAAAAGATGATACGCCTGACTGCTACAGCAGAAGCACTTCTTGCCATCACAGCTTCACAAGCCTTGATTTAAACTGATCAAACCAGACACCTGCCTATGCAAAATAATATGACTTGTATCAGCATCTAGAGAGAAATACAAGCTTTGAAGTGAGAAAATATTAATCTGATACTGTGATGTGTGAGTTCTTATACCTAAGTACTTGCCTACTGCAAAATCTTTATTTCATTTAAACAAGAGTTCTAAAATATACTCAGCCCGAACAGCAGAAAAGGCATTTCTCTAAAACAAGTGACATATTTATTTTTTCCTATTTCTTTCTGCCCCAAGAAACTGTTTTCACATCCCTGCAAGCGTTCTGGAGGGTAACCAGTTGCAGCTACATAGGAGGGTGGCTAGGGAGGAATGCAGGGGGAAGAAGAGGAAAGGTGTCACTGCTGAGCAAATGACTTTCCAATAATCTTTCCCACAGTGTGAGTTTTCCACCTGGGAAGTCAAACACAAGGGTCAACATGTTCTGCTTTAAGTGTTTACACTAAATAAACAACCAATTTTTAAAGGGTTTGTGCAATCCCACTTCCAACCAAAGCAAGAGGCCACTGGGGATGTTTGCTTTTGAAAGCCAGGCTATTTTTATTTTATCCATGTAGGCACCTGTAATTTTCCTGGATATAAACTGTATGCCTTTGAGACTCTTCATCTGACATCTGCTCTTCCTATGCTTCTAAAGCTGATGGAAGCAAAGTCTATTATGACAGGCTAGCACTACAAAGAGTGTTACAATGAACCGTGTAAAAAAGCCCTCCCAAAAATCAAGCTCATCAACCAATTTTACCATAATCTGCATTAAATCTCTATCTATGATCAGTTTTTCAAGAACTCATGGAAGTTTACCAACTTTAGCACATTATGTATTGCCACAGTCTCAAAAGTTACCCAGAGAAAAGTATATTACTTGTCCATCTTGAGTCTTAGGATTTAGTTTTTAAGACTGATTTAGCTAAACAGTTATTTGATTTTCAATTCAAAAGTTGTGATAGGCCTCAGGCTGATCTTACCCAGATGAGAAATCTATCTCCTTTCTACTTGTTACAGAGAATTTAACATGGTGACATTTATGAGTTCCTTCAGTAGTAGTTCATAAGATCAGGCTATCAAAGTATTTCAGCATAAATAACATTCAGAGAAAGTTTTAACCCATTACACTGAGAAATTAAATTTAAACTGTCTGGTTTTGGTTCCTTATTCATGCTGTGTTCTGGGGTTCTTTTAATAAAATTTTTACTTATGTCCCTGTCCTGGTTTAGGGCAAATTTGGCAGAGTCCCTAAGTAGGCTTTTTGCCTTGAACATCACATTTAAGAGGCACATTCACTTTAGTACTGCAAAATGTGATCTCTGTTACTAACAGCAAAATTTCCTGGAGTCAACACTCTCTATCAGGAATTGGCTAGTATACAGACATCTTAGCCCCTGAGAATTGGATTTACCTGGACCAAAAGCAAACCAGCACTCCAGATTCAAAGAAGCAATGCAAAGAAAAGCATGACTGTGCCCTGAGTCAGCTCAGATCCAGTGGTCTTATTAAGCTGGACTCTACACCACAGAAATTGGGCTCTTCTAGACCTGAGCTGATCCTGGAAACAGCATAGCCACAGTCACAGGGTTTAGGCCAGGGAATTAGGTCCTGCCAGCACTGAGCTGGCTCCACATGAAGGCATTTGCACGCACCACATGGCTTACTTGTAAACCAGGACAAAGCCACCCACAGGTAACCAAGGGCTGACTAACTTGGACAGAGCAGAACTGGCTCCTGTTAACTCATTCATGACTAACATACTGCTTTCAATTCCACAGTAATTGTAGCAAATGGACCAAACAATTCATTACAGTGAACTCACCTTGGACTCGCCCTGGAGACAAGTGACTGTTTTTTCTGGCATTCATTGCCAGCACATCCTCACCAAACTGTTCAGTCAACAAGTGTGCAGCTGCTGGATCAGTGTTGGTAGGACATCTGCCTCGTTTCTTATGTTTCTTCCTCCACATGTCCTCTTCCTCCCTCTCATCAGAACCAGAAGATTTCTGCAGAGCCCCCCGGTGTCTCAGGCTGTTTGATGCTCTCCCACCAAGGGTGTCACTCACATTTAACAAGCCAGATCCAGCTCCTCGCTGATACACATAGTAGTCTTCCTCCAGCTCCAAGTCTCCCTCTGGACTAACAATGGCATTTTTTTTAAGAGGACACCTGTTCAGAGCACTTTGGGGTTTATCATTCTCAAACCCAGGCAGGGGCTGTTCCAGGTGAGATGTTCTGACTGGTGAATAGCTGTGCATGTTTATCCCATTCCTGGCTGGATTATCCTTCACCAGGCCTCTCCTCAAAGGCAGGTCCAGATCCAAGCTGGGGTCATTGGAGAAGCCTTCTTCCAGCTGCATCTTCTGTGCAATGTGGTTCAGGTAGGACTGGAAGCGGCCGCTGTGGTGCTTTTGTACGAGCCTGGTGTACGCGTTCTTCTGGGGGGCAGCCGCCTTGCTCAGTCCCTCCTTGGCACCTTGGGCAGAAGCTGGACTTCTCACATGCCCCAGCTGGTCCATAGTGCAGTAAAAGGCCCAAACTTCAGAGTTATAAACAGACACAGAGGAAAAAGGGTTTATTTTCCTGAAACAAAGTGTCAAACAATTGATTACACCAAAAGATACAAAAGCATAAAATTTTTGCAGAAAAGGAATTCTGGGTTTGTAAATCACTCCAGTGTGGGGAAGGGGTGTCACAATGTACTCAACATCTGCCCTGCACCAAATCCCTGTCCATAACCTAGGACTGACCACAGCCCATAAACTGTACCTGGCCACACACCACATAAAACAAGGATTTTGTCCCACCCCAAATACACAGGATTGCTTTCATCTGCTCTTCCTTGCCCTCAAAAAGTTAAATTTAAGGAAAATTAAAGCAGCAACTGACAGACTACCAGAAGCATCAGTTTCGTGGTTATCAGAAGCAAAATTTTGTCATATCCAGCCTGGAATCCTCAGAAATAACTGCATCCTTACTGAAGTGCTTCACTCTTGCTGTCAAAAGCAAACACTGCCTGCCACCTCCCTCCCCTCTACAGTACTTCTCCATTGTACAGGACAGTTCCTTCAAACCACCAAGACTACCCATTTCAGCTTGTCTTTTTAGCCATGAACTCCCTCCCAGTGCAACAGAAGTAAAAAAATAATTATCTTGCAAGAGCTCCTAATTCTTACTGAGACACAGCTCCATCCAGCACCAGTTTCTGTAGATGGTATCACATCTCCACCTTTGCTGCACAAGTATGAAACTTAAGCAGATCAAGTATCTTTCAATCCTTTTTCAGGTGCTTTAGCTTTTAAGCTTTTGGAGCAAAACAATCTACTAAATTATGCTCAGCTACTTTGAGGTAAATTATAGGTATAGACAGGACATAGCAATGATTTTTGCTGTATGTAAAATCAAAGAAGAATTTAAGAATTTCTTGATAATGGAGTCCAGTGCAACTACTGGCTTCTGCATGTTTTCACAAAAATGCCTCTTTTTCACTTCAGGACAAGTTTGAAGCTGAAGAGATGAATTTTACCCCAGCTGGTACATGAAGAATTTCAGGGATCTCCGTCATCTCTGCTACCCCAGAACCGTGGGGCACTGGACTCTAAGATTAAATAAAGGACACTGCCTGTTACTTCCCTTCTCTAAGCACAGGGATGTTAGCAGGACAGAATATAGAGATCAACAAAAGTGAAATTTATATTTGTTTCCCTACTCCCACCATGCTTGGAATTTTCCTTTGCCCTTACTCAGCCCTCTTTTCCCTTTCGCTGAGATTGCACAGAGGATGAGCACCCAGGCAGTCTCCCTCCTCCAAGCACACCCTGCCTGGGAATGGGGCATGATCCAGCAGGGACCACGGGCTGCAGAGCCAGCTCCTCCTCGGCGTGCCTGCTCCGGCCCTTTCGGAGAAACAACGCACATTGCACCGGGATTTACTTAAGTAATTGAGCACGGATGTGAGCAGGCTTCACAATGCAAAGCAAAAATTAAAAATCCCTGAACAAATAGGAAAAATTCTTTATGTGGTTTGTGATTTTTGTTCCTAAGATTTTCCATTGGTGCTGGCCAATAGCTAGCCTCTTCTAATAGACAGACCTGCTACCGAGCTATTACAAAACACACACGGGTAGGTCTACACGAGCTTTCTTCTAACATCACCTTCTCCTGTTGCCAAAGCAACAGGAGCAGATAACATTTATAAAAGCTAGTAAGACTACTCTCCAAACAATCATTTGGTTCCAGGAGACAGGAATTTGTCATCTTTATTTACCAGTAAAGAACAAACATTCACAGCTTGCCTTCACTCTAATTTCTACAACGTTAACCACGTTAGCAGTCAGCAAATGCAGCACTGAAAAAGACACAAGCCCCTACGCATTAGAGTTTCATTATTAGTCTTCTGCGAGCAAGCAGGAATTGAAATATTCCCAAGGGAGCCGAGGGAAGGCAGAGGTGGGTACAGGTATATCCGCTCTGCCTGGGCACGGTGATGAGGACGAGTGAAATGCCAGGATGGACTCGCAGAGGGAGGACACTCGCTGAGCTGGGCCCAGGATGAAATCCCCCCTGTTATTGTCACCCGGCTGGTTCTGAGGATCACCACTGTAATGAATGCACCTCTATTTATCACAACCACTGGCCTCCATCACACGCCCCCCGGGGTATCCAACTCCCTAGCCAACGCTCCAGCTCCAGCAGCACAGAACCCCCGCACCTTCGGCGCCAGGAGCAGCCCCTCGCCCGCCGCCTCTCCTGCCAGGCGCCCCCGACCCCTCGGGAGCGCGGCCCGGGCCGCCAGCGCGCTCCTGCCGGGCCCGGCGCGGCCGGACGGGACAGAGAACTGCGGGGCCCGGCTGCGGCGGCCCTGCCACCGGGCTGGCCGGGGCTGAGCGCCGCCGGGCCGGGCTCCGCTGTCCCCCCTCCCCTGCTCGGTCCTGGTCCCTGTCCCGGCCCCGCTCTCGCCCCCCGCCCCGCTTACCGGCGCCGCGGCCGCTCCGCTCCGTTTGAATGTCCCAGCGCCCCGTCCGCTTCCGGGGCAGCGGCGCCTACGGGCCGCGGCGGGGCCCAGAAGGGCTCAGCGCGAAGCGCTCGCCCCGCGCCCGCCGCGACAGGGCGGGCAGAGGGATCCGAAGCGGGGGCTCGGGTGTCCCAGGCGGGGGCTCGGGTGTCCCAGGCGGGGGCTCGGGTGTCCTAGCCCCGCTCCCTGCGCTAGACGCAGGTCCCCGGGGTCTCCGGGGGGACGGGGCAGCCTTGGGCTCCTCTCGGCCAGGCACAGCGTGTGAGGGTGGGAGCCCACCGCGGGCTGAGCTGGGCCATCGCGGGGACATGGGAGGCAGGAGGTGCTGCCACCCAACCCGGACTGTCCCCAGCCTGCCAGGTTTGCAGCCACCGGGATCCCTGAGGGGTTTTGGCAGCCACCTGCTTCCAGCCGGAACCTCCTGGGATGGACTGCTCCAGCATAAGGCCAGCGCTCCAGCATCAGCCAAATTTGTAGCCAGGTCAGTGAAAAAAGCACAGGTCAGCTGATCTAATATTGTCAAGATCTCAGTCTGGTGTTGTCCCTGAGGAAACTCACAGCTTGGCAAGCACCTGTACCTCAAAAGCCCCATGGGGAAACGTCCTTCAACGCCTACGTGGCTTCAACTGTACCTCAGAGAAGAGATCTCCAGGATCCTGTTCCCTGAGCTCTTTGGGATCCTGTTCTCTGAACTCCTTGGGATCCTGTTCCCTGAGCTCTTCCTGCTCCCCTGGCACTGGAAGTTGGGCAGCAGGCAAACCACTGATCCCCTGTTCACCCACGCAATAGCACACCAGGGAGTGACCAGCCCTTGGTGCTGAGCAGCACTGGCCTGACCTCCTCCAGGGTAAGTCAGAGCCTATGGATGACTATTAAAGCATGAGACCAGAGTCAAGAGCTGGCACTTTTATCACCTCCTCTTTCTGTGACCACAGACCTCTCACAAGGCTTTATAGGAGAGTCAGACCCAGGCTCTGGCTGACTGGGAGTATGTGGTTTGGCCACCCTGCTGTTACCTGCAAACTCAGGTTGTGTTTGCCAAAGAATTTCAACGAGTAGAAAATCTGGAGAGCAATAAACTGTCCTCATGGCACCCCCAGTCAATCCCAGTTGAGTTGTCTGCCTGGAGAATCCCCTCAGTAAATGGAGGAAGGATCCAAAGGGACCTGAACTGGTGTCACCAGGCAGGGGAAAGGCTCAGTTTAGTCTTCATTTTGGCAGGAACATCTGAGCAGGCATCCGTGCTACCCCTTCACTTAGGATGAAGATGCCAGCCCCATGGTCCTTATTCTTCATCCTACATCCTGCAGATCAGTGTGCACATTGCCTGGTAGCAGTCACCTCTAGAGGCCATGAGGCCACATCTGCTCAGGGTGCAGCATCACCTGTGGCTGCCAAACACAACCTGGCCCCTCACCCATTCCCACAGCCAGCACTGCTGAGCCTCCATGAAGCTGTGGCAAGCCCAGACCATTCCAGCTCCAGCCCTCGGGTGGGTCGAGGGAGCTGCCCTGAGAAAGTACCGGGCTTTTGCTGTGGACCGAGGGCAGCAAGCACAGACCTGCCTGCACAAGGACAGTCACATCCGCCCCAGCGCCAGCATGCCACCAGCAAAGGCAGCGTCTCGTTTGCACAAACCATGCACAGCCAGCAGCCTCTGCCCACGATCTGCTGGCACTGATGCCAGCTCATCAGCAGCCCCACCCTGGCAGCTCTGGCCACCTCAAGGAGGAGAGTGAGGACTCAGCTCTGCCCTGGCATGGCTGGGAGGCAGCTAGTTGCCCCATGCTGGTCAAGAGCAAGAGAGCAGCCATCCTCTGTTTGAACAGAGCCAGCAGTCACACAGCAGCTACTCCCATGGGACCCAAGGAGAGACGAGGGAGACCATTTCTGCTGGAGCTGGCCCCATGGGTAGCATGGCCACATGGGATCACCCTGTCAGAGAGAGAATGTGTGCTCCCCTGCTTCCCTCTGGCTCCTGATAAAGCAAGGTGGTTGGCACCTGCTCTGTGAAGGCACAGTGGTGGCACATCTCCAGCTGTTCAGAGCTGACCCATGCCATCCATTCAGGCTCCCTTGTTGCATGGAGGAGAGCAGGGATGGGGTGGGGGGACCCAGGGCCTCCAGCCCCACTGTCCCCCTCCATGTCCCAGCCAGGTGGGAGCAGCAGCTCCTCTCCATGTTGCCGAGTCATGCTGTGTCTCTGTTCTTCACTCCAGTGGGGATGAAGCTGAGCCAGGAGCTTGGCCAGGCTGCCCCCTGCACCAGGTGGTGCCACCAACAGCAGTGGCTTCAGCATGCCCTGGTCCTTCCACAGACGGGAGAGGAAGGGGGAGGATTCGGTGTTTGGTGGTGCCGCTGCTGGCAGTGGGGCCGTGGCTTCCAGTGATATCAGGTGTGGTGAGGAGAAGGATATGGTCCCACGGCTGGATGCCTCTGTCACCCTCACCTCCTGCCTCCATTGGGGCCCTGCTGCACAAGGGGCCATGATCTCCAGCAGGTCAGCAGAGCATTTCTCAGCCCTGTTCTCCTGGTAGCAGACAGGGATTTGGAAATCTGGTCTGCTCCATGGGGCAGGGCCTGTGTTTGTGCCCTTTTTTGCTCTACCTCATCACTGGCCCAAACAAATAAGAGTTACAGAAAATCTGTGTCTCCCTCCCAGTGCCCCATGGGCAGACAGAAGATTCTGAGTGGCTGGGACCTGCTGCATCCCCATTCTTCACACCCTTTGGAAGAGGTCACGTGCAGACATTACAGCAAGCTGGTGCCTCTAGCAGAATCTCAAACACAATCCCTCCCAGGGAAGGGCTGGACTGCTTCATTGTCACCTTTGGCTTCATCTTCCATCCACACCATCCTTGTGGCTGCTGAACAGAAGGGAGCCATTGCCTCACTGCTGCTTCCATGACCCTCCATGGCATCTTATGGGCTTTCTAAAAGGGAAAGGTCCCTGAGCAGATTTTTCCCCTGCACTCTCATTTCCTGGGGTCCTGTAGCAGCAAGCCCAGCCCAGTGCCCTGGCTTGCTTTCCCACAGCACAGGATTATCTCACCATCTTCCCCCGGGCAGTAACTGGTAGCTGCTTCCCGACTTGGAGGCTGGAACGTGTTGCAGCACCTCAGCCAAGGTGAGAGCACCACATGGCTCCTTGGCTGGGAGCTCCTCACTTACGAAGGCTTTGGCTCCTCTGCCTGTGGTTTCAGTGAGCAGTGAGGGCCCGCCCAGCACTCGTTGGCATCAGTGTTAATCAGGAGTGACTGGCCAAGGGGCTGGAGCCACCCTGAGATGACTCAGCAAGGGGAACCCTGGACACTTCCATCTGCTTCCCACAGCCCACCCAGCGTGAACGGAGGCTGCACATGGAAATGCCACCCCTGCAAACCCAAGTGTCACCTCTCCCAATATTTCAAATTGCAGTCCATAGCAGAAGGCAGCAAGGTGCTCTGCCTCTGCCTCCCTGCTGTTGTCTGCAGGAAAGACCCACAGGGCACAAGGATGTGCTCAAAGGCAAAGTGGAGCTTCGAGTTTGCTCTGGAGCCTCTGAGCACTCTTAGAAATGTCTTGATTGCAGCAGCAGCACCCAGCATTAAGCCTGAGTATGTCTCCTTTTGACATCTCTCAGGCACTGGGAGTCATCTGGGCACTTGGCCCGAGGGCATAAGCCACGCTCAGGGAGGATAAAGGGGAGCGCGACAGATTTATTACCATAAATAAGCTAAAAACCATCTCTCTCCCCACTAGATATCATCTGCTGTGTCACAACACATGTGGTCTTGCCCCACCCGTCCTTCAGCTTCTCCAGTCTTCTCCTGAGCCCTCCATACCTCTGGTTGGGAAACATGCCACCCAAGATCAGGACTGATGGGTTCCCATCACCTTCATTGCCTAGAGGAACGTCTGCAACTCACCCCAGGCAGGGGACAAGGTCTGGCTTGGCTTTGTTTGTCCAGTCAAGGAAGAAAGAACTAGACCCCAGCAAAGAGGGACAGGCAGACAAGAAGCAGGTGAAGGAGGCAGCGGAGGAAGGAGGTGAGAAGCCAGGGTAGGAGCAGGGTTAGTGTCTTGCAACTGATGTAATTGAGGCCACCTGGATTTGTCTTTTGGAAACTTTTAAGTCTCTTCCTCAGTAGTTCTGCCTGTCATAATGGTCAAATCTCTTTCATAACATATCCCTCAGTTTTCAATGTGGAAGGCCTTCCAGTGGCATGACTGAGCCTCTCAAAGGAGCTCAGACTGACTATGGATGACACCAAAGTTCCACAGGTCACATCAGGAAACTTGGGAATGGAGCTGCCCTGCACTTACTGAGCTTGTGGGCAGCAGGGCCAGGGGACAGAGGGGGTCAGGGCACATGGGGCAAGGGATGTGCAGTGTTCTCCCTTCTAATGCTCCCAGGGAGGTGGAAAAGATACTTTCCAGGAAGGCAGGAACTAAGGAACCACACGGCTATGCAGTGTGCTGAGGATTCACCTCACAAGCCCTCATCTCCACCCCTGCATCTCCCACTCCACATACCAGGATGAGATTGAAACAGCCCCCATGGGGACCACTTTGGAGACGGGTGATGAGTGAGGACAGCACACCGAGGGGAGGTGGGGGCAGTGCTCCAGTGGGACCAGGGGCCAAAGGGTCGGTGGGCACATCCCAGCAGCTCAGTGAAGGCAGGCGGGGGCTGCTGCTGGCCCCGCTGCGTCTGGCTGGCGGGGCACTGAATGAGAGCGTAACTTATCAGTATTACCTCATGTGAAAGCTCGGTGCCTTTGTATCTCAAGCAAACACCGGCCATTATGCCCCAGCAGGCCGGCATTGTTATTCTGTCTGGTTGCTAAAGGTTAGGGCTGTGGAGCCCTGCACGTCCACAGCGGCTGCTGTGGGGTGGCAGCGGGGCCACCGTGACCCCCTGCAGCCAGCAGAGCTCCCCGGCCACAGGAGCAGCCACCTCAGCTGTTCCCAGGCATGGCCAAAACCCAGCCAGACCCTTATCAACACAAGGCTGCCCCACCATTCGTGGTGCTGAAATCTTTCTCTTCCAGTGCCAGCCCCCTTGCCACAGCCAGGGTCATTCAATGCTCCTCAACTGGCACCTGTACAAACTCCCTCCCAAAAAGGGAAAAAAAGAGGCAAAAAGCCTAAACTACTTCAGTGGAATCACAGTGGGATTACTTCCTTTTAGGAAGTCAAAGGCTTGACCACCAGCACCGTCAAGACCAGCACAGGTTTGGCTCTCTGCATCCCAACACTCCCCTGGGGTTTCCCACAGCCAGGGGCTCCAGAGAGACACTCAGGAAGCCCAAAAGTCTTGCCCTGAATAACCAGTGGCAAAAGGGACTTCCCATCACCTGGAGTGGGTTCCCAGGAAGCCAGTTCAGAGGAGCTGGAGGGTGTTTGTGTCTGGCAGGGGGACTGCAAGGGAGCTGCTGCTGATGGCTTTTTTGAGGATGACGGGGGTTTGCACAGCCAAACCAGGTGGAAGAGGCTCCTGCAAATCCAGTGCTGCCACCACAGCCGTGGGGCCAGTGAGGACCTGCTCGCCAGGCCTGGGTGTGCACCTAGCACAGGAGGGCTCAGACATCCATCCCCCTGAGGCAGTGGTGGCATCTGTCTGCACCACTGCGATGGAGATTCCCTGGATACAGCCTGGGGGTCCACCCCCACAGGCCTGTGAGATTCTTTCTCAGGATCTGCACACAACTTGGCTCCCTGCAGGGACAAATGTGATATCAATAACTCGTTCTGTGGCCTTTCTGCCTTTTTGGGCCTTTTTGACCTTTGGGCAGTTCCTAGTCTCAAAGGGAAACTCAGTGCCAAAACCAACAAGCCTGGGATGGTGCTGGAACCCTGAAGCTGTGGATAAAACACTGCTAGACCCCCATTTCTGGGGGAAAGGCATCTGAAAAAAGGAAGACACAGACGACTGTGGCATTTAGTTTGGAAAATCCCAGCAACCTGCCCCTACATCAGCTGCAGAGCTGAGGCTGCCAGGAGCTGGAGGCAGTACAATTCATATCCTCTGAGGACTGATGCAGAGGGAGGCTCATGGTGTGGAGTCACCCGTGCGTTAGAATTGCTTAATTTTATTGACATTCAACAAAACCCTGAGACACTGTGTTCCTGCTCCCACCAGAGCAGTGAGGCATCCCAGCTCCAGAGCACAGATATCCCATTATAGCCCTGGGAAAAACACCCAGAATATCAGGAGGAGACTGTAGAATCCTAGGAAGCCCAGGAGAAGTGGCAAATCCCAAAAGGCAAAGCCCTGGGGGAAAAATACACTGTGCCTGTCAGAATATCAGCACTTCACTGGCAAAGACCTATGAGTCTCTGCCCCGGGCTTGTCCTCTTCTCCTCAGCTTTGCCAGCCTGGGAGGTTTTGGGAGGGGTCAGAGAAGCCCTCTTGGTCTCTAACCCTTGCAGCACATACAACTCCATTCTTGACAGACCCATCAGGGCAGCTCTGTGGGGTGTCTCCCCATCACCATCCCAGTTTGGGAAGGGGGGATATTGGCCATGCCTGTATCCTCAGACAGAGCCCTCTTCCAGACCCAAAGGAAACAGGGGAAAGTGCAAAATCACGTAGTGTTTCCTGTAATGCCTCATTCAGCAGCAGCAGCCAAAACAAACACCAGGAATGTTCAAACAGGCCAGAATCTCCATCAGTGTTTCACACAGCACCCCAGGAATATCACACCCCAGTGTGTGGACCCACCCCATCCCCATACCCACCTGGTGGCTGCTGAGGCTGGGGGCTAGTAGTGGCCAGGTTTGAGCTGCTGGACAGTGCTCCTGCCTCAGGGGCTACAGTTATTCCCCAGAAAAAACTTTCTTTAAAGCATCCTCAGGAGGCACATCACCACAGAGGGGGTACCAGATAGTCCTCTGCATGCACCAGAGGCTGCTCATCCATCCCAACAATCAAAATTGAAATCTCTTTTCAAACTGCTTCTCACTGAGCTGACTATCATCAGACTCCTAGAGAGGTACTTTAAAACCTGTAAAAAAAAGAAAACCAACTGTAAAAATCTCGTGTTGCAGCACATCAAACCCTCGCTGACATTCTCTTGGTGAACACAGCACACATTATATTCCTGGGGACTGGTAGTTGGTGACTGCTGGAGGGCAAGTAGCTCCTTTATCCTAATGGCTGCTCCATCTTTGTACCTCCACCTTTGTACCTCCTCTGTCCCACCACCTGGGATAGTCCTTAGCCAACAACTCCTTCAGTTGGCTGCTGGTTATGGGAAAACATCAGCCACTCTGCCATCACCATCACATGCACTCAGCCTTCTGATGTCTCTTTTTTGCAAAGGGATGATTGGCTTTCACATGGCATCAGCTGAAAATCCTCATCCTAGGGTTATCCATCCCTTGGTCAGGAAATGCTCTCCTGGCCCAAGGCAGCAGAAGAGACATAAATCTGGCCAGTGACTTCCCAAATCAATAAGAAATGTGCTTCCTAAGGATAAGTGAGTTGAAGAAAATGGAGATGGATCACTGTCTGTTCACTGCTACAGTAGCAGCTTACTTCAGACTTGAGTTCACTTTTCTATCCTATAAACTTTCTTGACATCATCCTCCAGAAGGTGCCTGGAACCTGGCTCCTAATTTCAGCCAGGAGAGCCAGGGCCCCACTGCTGCCCAGCAGGATGCAGCCTCACCCACAGACATTTCTCACCCCTTCCTTGTGATGGGGCCAGAACACTCCATGTTACTGTCACACATATCCCCATGACCGATCTCCTCCTACTCTCCAGATCATGCTGGCACTGGTCATACTTTGATGAATCCCTCTCCATCCTCAGACAGGGGACATGTGTGCCCTCTCACACACACAATACAGTCCCTGATCCCTTCCCCACTCCCTACACACCAAAAGTCCCCATACTCAGGGCTTACCCCACTTCGCCAAGATTCAGCAGCATCTCCCCATTTTTATCCCCACAGCAGCCCATTCCCCATAATCTGGGTTCAACGCTGGTATTTCTCAGGGACAGGCCAGCCCTGGTGCCCCTTCTCTCCTCCTGGCTCTTTTTGGGCCCCTGGGTGAAATGGGGAGGGCTGACACCCCCTCCAGCCCACCCCACAGGTCTCCATTCCTCCTTGTGCAGCTGTGCAGGATCCTCTTTGCTCTCCAGTGCCTGGGAAAGACCTCTGTGAGCCCAGCCCTATCTCTTTTTCACTTCTCATTCTCCACACATGCCCTGAGTCTGCCAGTTCTCATCCTGGGTGGTCATTCCACAGGGCTGTGCACTAATGAAGGCCCATCCCTTTAAGGGTTAAAAGCTTTCAGGCCCCCACCCCACCAGTCAAAAGGGTTTCACACTCTTAACCCCTTCCTGCACACCTCTGCTCCCCACTTTGAGCTTTTGCCACCCCAACGGATCTGATCTGGTTTGAGTTAAGGCTTTGTGTGCGCCCGGCTCTGACTTCGGCAGAGTAATTTGAATAACAAGGCTAATTGGATTTATAAAGCACAGCCCCCCCTCTCCCGCCCTCAAACCCGAGGCTCTGCACAGTGTGACAAAGAAAACACACTAATGAAAACCACACTAGTGAGAGCTGAGGGCAGGGAAGAGCCTCCTGCGGGCAGGCACTGGCTGAGACCTGACCGCCTTGTGGCATTTGTGGTGATGCTCTAATCCTCCGGGGCCAGGGGCTGCTGGAGCAGCTCCAGTCCCGGCCCCACGACCTGCAGTGTGCGAGGGGGGCTGGTGGCAAGTCAGGCAGCCCTTCCTGCCCACACTGTGACGTTTCTCCACAGCCA
Source organism: Parus major (assembly GCF_001522545.3). Lineage (NCBI taxonomy): Eukaryota > Metazoa > Chordata > Aves > Passeriformes > Paridae > Parus > Parus major. The sequence goes on along the minus strand of NC_031778.1, from coordinate 16,000,371 downwards.
TCTGCCTTGTCTCCTTCCCCATCCTGGGTCCACCGGGAGAAGCCACAGGGCAGGCTGCTCACAGCATCAGGGCAGGAGCCAGCACAACCAGGATGGTGATGGCAGGATTCTGTGGGGGTTGCTGAGCTGCTGGTGGCCTCGGGCACTCCAACATCTCCACATCTCATGGATGTTGAGACCCAGGGCTCAACTGCTGCTCCTCTTTCCCCTGCAGAAGCCTTGCTGATGGGGGTAGTGGTGCAGAGCCCCCCAATCCTTGCACCCTGGAGAGGCTGGCTGTCACATTCCAGCTACACTTCGTGTGGGACAAGGACTGAACCCCGAGAGAAGGGGCCTCTCTATGCTCCTTGCCTGCACCCACAGCTCTCTGGCACCCGGGGTCAGCTGTAATCCCAACTCCATCACTTTGCTCTGCCTGCACGCAGAGAAATGCCCAAGCACAGCTTCACACTCAAAAAAGTCCAAGTTGTCTCCACCTGGCAGGCACAATGGAAAAAACACCGAGACCTTCTCCTTCCAGCTCCCGTTCACATGGAGCTGAAAAGCCAATCTCGTTTGAAGTGTCCTGTGCCCAGTAGCCTGGGCTGTGGAGGAGGAAACATCTCCCTGCTCCTGAGCAGGGATACTATGGACCCCCAAAGAGCCATGGTCCCCCAGCAGGGGAAGCTCCCCAGAGATTTGAGGAGCAGCAGAGCCCAGAAAGACCAGGATACAGAGCAGGAGGAAAGGAACAGACTGGAAAATACCCCAGGGACAGGGGGAAGAGCAGAGAATGTTTCCCTGATCTCAGGGAAGGGATTTAGGGGGCAAATATATTTTAATGCAGTCCAGCCCTGGATGCTTCTGCAAAGAAAGGGGTGTTTTTCCTTTGGCCTCATGCCAATAAGAGAATTCCCCCCCAGACAGCGGGCCAGGGATGGTGCTCAGGAAATCCATCAGCAAAAAGCCAGCAGAGCTCTAGAACTGCCAGGAGCAGCAGAGGCACAAAGCCTACCCTGCCAGCAAGGGAAGGGCAAGGCTGAGAGCAAGGGGCCTCCTCAGCGGCCCTGTGATCCACTGGGGTTAATCCCAGGATCATATCTTTCTCGCGTACCCTCTAGCTCCAGGAGCAGGTCAGAGGGAGGCCAGCCCTGCAGTAGGTCAGGCAGTGAGGTCCTGTCCCCAAAAGGGACCCTGTGACACTGACTGTGCCTTGCAGGGGACATCCCCAGGGTGCTTGAAAAGCCCCATCTCTAGGGCCAGAACAACATCCAGATCCTCACAAAAGCAGAGACAGCAGGTCAGCCCCCCAAGCCAAGAGACCCACTTAGGTGCCCTCAAGACACACTGCTGCTCCCTCCATCCCTTTGTGTCCCCAGTGTCCCTGTCACGGAGGGCAGTGGCCCTGCTCCTGCCGGGCAGGGACCTGGGAGGCACTGTTTCTGATTTAATCCTGGATGTGGGGGAAAAAAAAAAAAAAAAA
>NC_031778.1:15940529-15998824 GCF_001522545.3 Parus major | reverse complement strand
GAAAGAAAAAGGTGTTTTCTGCTCTCATTCTTGTCTTTTGGGATGAATCCCGCACCGGGACCACCCCCCCCGCCTGGCCAGAATTCTTCCGCAGGAGGTCAGCAGGGCAGTGCGGGGAGCGGAGGGGCCGTGGGGCAGCAGGCAAGGGGAGGACAGTCAGCTTGCAAGGGGGTCCGGGGGCGTTTTGGGGAGGGCGGGGGCATCAAGCCAAATGCCCCCCGCTTTCCCTTTCGGGTCTCCGGCTCCCGGAGCTGGTTGTCTTGTGTCATTTGTTACCGTCAGGAGAGAGGGGATACCACCCCCCACCCTACCCCCCCTTTAAATTCCTGCTATTGTGGAGTGCAGACCGGGTTGGACCTGGGTATTTAGATGACATCACCGAGCAGGTTGGGTTATAAAATGAATGAAGCAGAAAGCAGCCCAAGTTCACTAGCTCGGCACTTCGCAGGCGGCAGGAGGGACCGCGGCGCTCCGCTCTGAACTTTGACTTCCCGGTCGGTCCCGTCCTCTCCCCGGGGCTGCCCTCGGCTCCCCGCTGCCCCCCCGAGCCCCCTCCCGCTCGGCCCCGCAGGATGCAGATCTCACCCTTGCTGGCTGGTGGACTTTTACTCGCGCTGCTCTCCGTCAGGCTGGAGGCGAAGCCGGCGTCTCAGCTCCCACAGAAGGTACGGCTGGAGCTTGCTCCGGCTCTTCCTCCTCTCCCGGTCCCGCTTAGAGTCCTAGCGGCACAGGGGGAGGCGTGGGGTGACTGTGGGGTGCCAGATTCAGTGCAAAGAGGGCTTCTTCTCTCCGCACGGGCTGTTTGACTGCAAGGGGGACTCCCTGCTTCTCCAGGCTGTCCCGAACGTGCGGGGACATCAGCCCCGACCCAAAGGCTGGAGAGGGACGCGGTGTGCCCCGTAGCCTGCGGGATCGGGGCAGGGGAGGGCGGCAGTCTGCTCCCCGGAGTCACCCTGGGGACCCCTCTGTGCCGGGCACGGGGGAGGGGGAGCAGAGCCGGAGCGGGGCAGCAGCAGGTGCACGGTGGGACAGGGGGCGAGAGCAGAGCCCGCCGGGCAGCCCTGGCCACGCAGGCCGGGCAGGGGCACAGAGCTGTGTGCCCCTTCCCCGCGTGTCCCATGGGGAACGGGCGCCCCAAATGAGAGTGTTGGTTGTTCCGAGATGCTGAGGAGGGATGTGCCCGAGGCCACCGACACTGGGTGGCACTGCCCAAGATCTGGGCTCAGAGATGGGGACACGGTCTGAGGAGTGCCTCAGGACAGCAGTGGGATAAGAGTGGTAGTGTCCCTGTAAGGCACTGGGGTGGGGGCTGAAGAAAAAGTGGTGATACAGGGGGATGTTGGGAAAATGAATGAGGATTAACATTTCCAGGGCTTGGTGGGCAGCAGCTCTGAGCAGGGAGAGAGGTGGAAGGCCTGAGAGATGGGGGGACAGTAAGGAAGGAGGTGTGTCCCTCTAATTGTGGGTCAGAATTGGAGGATTGGGAGGACACAGAGAGCATTAACTAGGGGAGAGAGCAGCAGGGAGGAGGAGCCCTGATCTCTCCACCACTGCTGGGGACACTCTGCAAGGCAGGGTGCAGGGGGAGCTGTGGGGCAGGACCCCTCCCCATAATCTGAAGAGGTCTGTAAACTGGTGAGGGATCCAGTAACCGAAATGGTCTGAAAGGAAAGGACCTGCCAGCTTTCAGGCCCCTTCGGATTATGGGTCAGGGGAGGACGGGACGGGATGGGACGACAGGATGGTGACCGCAGCACAGCTGAGGGATGCAGCACCACCAGCCCTTTGGAGGGTCGGTGTGGATATGCAGTGACCGGGGCAGGAAGACACCGCTATGGTGTGGGTCAGGGGGATGCTCTTACCCCAGAGAAGGGAGCACAGATTTAGGGAGGGGAGAAGATGCCCTGGGCACAGCCGCGGGGTGATGGACTGCACTGCCGGGCACAGACCCAATCGCGAGTTTGCATCGCAGAGGGGACACAGCGACCCCTCTGCGCGCCCCTTACGGGGGGTCCCCAACACTGATGGGGATCGCTGGGGACGGCGGCGCTCTGACCCTCTCCTCCCCACAGGCCTCCCGCGGGTCGGCAGCGGCGGCGGCAGCGGCGGCGGCAGCGGGTCCGCCCGAGGCGGCGGAGCGGGAGAAGGAGCGGGAGAAGGAGCGGGAGAAGGAGCGGAGCAGCGGCGGCGGCGGCGGCTCGGGCCCGCGGGAGGCGCGGGAGGCGCGGACCGAGGCGCGGCCGCGGGCGGGCTGGGCGCGGCTGCTGCAGGACCCGCCGGGCCGCCGCCACAAGGGCCTCCACAAGAAGGGCCTGGGCAAGGGCTGCTTCGGGCTCAAGCTGGATCGCATCGGCGCCATGAGCGGCCTCGGATGCTGAGGGACCCCTGGCGGTGAGCGCGCGGCCGGGATGGGGCCGGGATGGGGCCGGGATGGGGCCGGGGGGCTGCGCTCCGGTACCGCGGGGGATGCGGAAGATGCACTGCCTTGCGAACGCGAGATGCCAGCGGACGGGACGGCAGGTGTTCATCCCGCTGACCCTCGCAACCTCCGGCTTTGCCGGCGGGCAAAGAGGAGGACCCCAAAGTTGGCCCAAAGAAGGGTCAAGAAACCCCAGCTGCTCCCGCAGCAGCTTAAACTGGATTCTCCCTAATTTGTGGTACACCCGTAGGCTCTGGGGAGGAAGCAGGAGGAGCTCTGATGCAGCCACTTGTTCCCAGTTGCTCCCTGTGCTTGACACACTTAGGTGTCCTATGCATAGGTGTTAGGAGGGCAGGGTACCCCCTGTGTGCCTGCAGTTGGAGAGTTAGCGAGGCTCCTGTCTCACATGCTCCACTGCTTTCAATTCAAGGAAAAACAATACACAAGTTTCCCAGGTGTCTTCTAGGTGTGGTGACAGCCATGAGTAGCACTTTCCTAACTGCAGCCTCGTATCCAAGCAAGTTATGGGAAACTGGGAGTTCTTTCCACAGTGCTTCACAGCCACTGTGTAGCAACCAATGGGCGAAGGAGTGTCACTTCACCAAAGTGATAGTTTGGGAAAAACATGGCAGTGCCTCCCCTGCCAGGTCTCCCTGCAGGTGCTGGGGACAGTGAGGAACCGTTCTGGCCTGGCCCTGCCAGCAGGACACACACAGATGAACTCAAACTTCAGGAAGAACTCACCATAGCAGCCCAGGCCACTTCTTCCCATGGCACAGCACTGCTCCATTCACAGGGACATGCCCGGCCCTGCAGTGACATAGCTGGGCACAGAGGAGACTGGATCTAGCATCCTGCTGCTCTGCAGAGAGATGGGACTAGCACAGCCCAAAGATGCCTACAGGATGCCAGTGCTGGTCTATGGCCTGTCCTGGAGGGATGGGTGCTGTTTCTCTCCTCCCTCATTTAGATACTCCTCAATATTACCAAGTATTGCCAGCTCAGGGCTCCAAGAGGAACAACATACCCCATGCAGGCAGGTCACCCATCCTCTCTCACTAAACCCATCAGAACAAGAAAAAAAACTCCAATAGATACAAGGGCAGGAGGAGCAGAAGCTTCCCTCAGCCTCTCCTCTGAACACCAGCCAGAAAGCAAAGGCTGCACTTCCCTCCTTGCTTCAGCACAACCAAAAAGCTCAGGAATGGCTTCTGCTGAATCCAGCATCCCCCAGCCTCAGGCCATGGTTACTTCAGGAGGGGTTTTGGCTGGGGATGGGTAAGGGGTGCTGCATGGCAAGTACTAACGGGCACTTTGCTCTTGTTTCTCACAGGGCTTTGAATCTGTAGTCCACTTTTTCCTACAACACACGGCCAGGCACGGCCATCCCCCAGGCAACACCTAGAGAAGCAGAGACCCCCTTGGAACGGCAAAAGATGTGGCTGTGTTTTTCTTTTTTGGTACGAGGAGTCATGGCACCAACTGTTTTGGTTTTGTTATTTTTTTAACAAGTGCTCTCTATCTTATATATATTATATATACAAACACTCACCGAGACAAGGGACAGTGCTTTTCCAAGAGACTGATGAATCCAGCTGTATAACGTTGCTGTTTGTAAATTCATGTCATGCATAAATGTATTTATGTTGTAAAGCTATTTATATATTGTTTATAAAGAGATATTTATAAAAAAATTATTTATGTAACTAAATGAAAAGTCAAGCATTGTAACATTTTTTGTCCTAAGTAGTTGAAAAACTTTAAAAAAAAATCATTCCATGTGGCATTTTGTAACCTGTCTTTATTTATCAAATTCACATACAATTTAAATGTCGGATTGATTGATTTTAACAGACCTAAAGAAGAAATTGTTCAGATGTTTTTAGAAAAGTCAGGAGTGAGAGAAAGGCCAGCTGATATTTTAAGCTTTGATCCCATATGCAAAAGTAAACTTGTGCCCAATCCTGTGATGCTTTGATGGACTGAATCTTGCCTGGCGCTGCAAGACTCTGCAGACCCCAGCTGAGCTCCTTGCGAGAGCACATGGCCTCAGGCAGCACATCCATGCCCAGATCCCAAATGGCACCCGTGGAAATGAGCCCACCATTGTTAGCAGCCGAGCCCTGGATCGACAGCAGTGTGACAAGGGCAGCGTCTGTCCTACACGTGCTTTAACAACTTCTAGTTCAAGCTTCAGCCCGTAACTACAGCTCTATCGCTGGTGCTGGATGGAGACGCCGTCCCTGCTGACAGCAACAAAAAGCCCACGCTGGATCTGGCCCCCGGCTGCGCTGGTGGGAGCAGAGCTTTGTGCCGGAGGCACTGCTATTCCAGGATCCAGAGGCCCACTAAGTGTCTTGTTGATATTCCCATTCACCAACCCTTTGCCACTAAGCTGTAAAGTCCCTTCCTCCAGCAGAGATTTATTTAACTGAGCCAGGGACAATACGTAGACAGACCAAAATATACTGAGAGCTGCCTTGTAAGGATTCATGGACACAGCTGTTGCTACAGCTTCTTGCTATGTAAAGTGCATGAAATAAATTGTTAAAATGACTCGGAGCTCTAAAGGAAACAGCAAGCGAGGGGGCAGGGAGTGCAGTAAACATGCAAACTCCTGCTTGAAGGCTCTTTGGTCTCATTCTTCAAAGAGGTCTTAGAAAAAAAAGAGAGTGGCAGGTGCCCAGCCCAGCCGTGACAGGAGTCACAAATTATGCCCTGGCCATTGTAGTGGGCTGGGAAACAACGAGCATTATGTTCTGCTGGGCTCCGGTGCCTAGGACAGGGCAAAAAGAAAGTCACCAAGACCCAGAGGCAAAGTGATCCTTTTCCTTAGCAACCACCAGGAAACCATAGAAACCTCCAGCCAGACTCACCCCAGCTCTGACAGAACCCTGGGTGCACAGAACAAGAGGATTCATACAGAAACCCGACAGCTCAATCATCAGTAGGACACATTTCTGACCTTGCATGAGCACAGCCTCCATCAGAGACAGGGATCCACCTCGCAGCGCTCACAGGGTCCAGCTGGATGGGGAGCAGCAGCTGATGGACCACGTTAGATGTTGCCTATGGAGAACAAAATCAAGACCCTGGCAGGGAGGGATGCAGGATGGGCATGTGGCAGCTCTCATAGGGAATGACAACCTACTGTCAGGGCTCTGTAAGGCAAGTACACCTGTGAAGGTTGCCCTTCCAGCTCCACACATCTTTATAAGGAAGAAGGGGCTATATCAGGAGCTCCTAAAGAGATGCCCATTAGAGGGGACTGTCCACCCAGGAAACCTAAAGGACAATAAGGAATTGCTTACTGTGCAGGCTTTGCATAGCCAGGTCTGAACAGAGGAGTAAGAAGGCAGTACTGCAGGTCCCGTTCAGGGTCCCGGTCCTTGAGCTTGAAGCCATAGTGACCATCACAGAGTGACAGGCTGGGACCAAGGGGACGATTCCCCTTCCAGTTTTGGCTTTTTGCTGCAAGCCAGAGCTGAAATAAAACCACCTGCCCAGTGACAGAGGGGTTGACCTCAACACAGTGGCAGTGACTCAGTCTCAAGAATTCAATCCACACAATTTGACCACCTGAGGCAGAACCTAAGATAAGGTTGGGAGATAGAAGAACACAGCCTGGGGTCATGTACAGTCTGGATTTCTGTTTCTCCACAGCAGCATTGTCCAAGAGAAAAAGCACAGGCCATAGCATAGGTCCCTTCTATCCACTGGGCTTCCTGGGAAAGAGCAAGCCCAAGGAAAGGGCAAAGCTGTATGGCAAAAGGCCATTAGCTTTGGCAGACAAGTGCAATCAGAGCTAGAGCTCCTGCTGCAGAGGGAGAGGATAACAGCTTGGTTCCTAGCTTTGCTGCTTCTGGTCTGACCAGGGATAAGCCACCCTGTCCCTCAGGATGTGGATTCACACCAGCACAACAGAAATATCATGTCCATGCATGGTGGAGCTGATGTGCAAGAGGGAAGGCAGCACTAGGGGTGAAAAAACACTTGGGAAAGCTCAGATTCACTCAACCTCAGCACCTCCATGGCACAGCCAGATCAGTGGTCTGACAGGCAGAGAGTGGCCCTGGTAGCAGGTCAGTTCTCAGAGCCCTGATGAGCACTTTCCTGCTTCACTGGACAGGCAAGAATGGGAATCAGAAGTGGCTCATTAGAACACAGCACTCACCCAAAATGACCACAGCTGGGTCTCCCTGACAGGGACTCAGTAGAAAACAAGGGCAGCAAGAAAGAGAGGCCACAGGAATCTAATTAAGAGGCAAGGAAGCATCTTGTGTAGCAAAAACAAATTCATCTCTCATCACTGCCTCCCCTGTGGGCCAGCTAGGTCAGATCCTCACAACATCCCATGAAGGGATCCATGGCCAGCGCTGGAAAACATCCCAGCCCAGACAGCCTAAGTAAACAACAGTTGTTCTGGATGCGAAGTGCAGCCTCAGGAGGTGGTACCTGATATCTCAACCACAGTCTCAGACAATGGCCTTTAGCAGAGATGTGTTCACACACCTGGAAGTGAGTGGAGCAGGAGTCCCAGAGTTCCCTGTCCGTACTCAGGTCAAATTAGCACTCATGGGACCTACATATTTTCTGTTCACCACCAGCTGAATGAGCAGCAGCCAATTCAGCTTCCAAATGGGAACACTTGTGACATGACGTAGGAACAGCCTTGATTTTTCCTCTCCAGGAGCAATTCCTAGCAAGAATTGAGCCATAGGCTCCCAGCCTGAAAAAGCACGCAGCTCTCTAGTGAAAAAGGACAAAGAGCTTCCTCCAGCGCTGTAGTACGAGTACCTGGCAAAGCCCAATCAGGCTGGAGCAAACCTTGGAGCACTCACAGTGGGGACACTGTTGTTTTCTCTTGTGTGGGAAACCAGTTCTGTTCCCCCAGCCCATATTGCATGTTCTTCCCTGGTACCATTCATGCACCTTTTTCCAGGTACTTATTGCTGAAGGGTTACAAAGCCCAGCTCAGGTGACAGCAAATCCCAAAGCTATGAAGAAAAAGAGAAGCCCAGAGTCCCAGAGCAGGAGAGCAAAGGAATTTTCCATCTGGAAAGGGACTTGAGGCATGGAGCAGGGACTGCCAGGGGCAGCAAGACACACGCCCCTGCCACTTGCTCCAGGACTTCTCCAAGCTTGGGCTGCTTCCCTCAGAACACAGAAAAACAAAGAGAAGGGATCACAGGGCAACTTCCAGAGGGAGCCTGCACCTGACACAAGCGTGAGTTAAAAACAAGAAGGGAATTGAATTCAGGCCCTTTCCTGTCAGTCAGCAACTAACCTTGTCAGAAGGGATGGCAGCACTAACCAAATCAGGCAATTCATTAGGTTGGGGCATGCAGCAAAAGCCCACACTCTCTGGAGCAGAACTACAGTGAAAATCCAGGGTAATGAGTTGCAAGCTGCCTTTGTAAATGACACTTCTGCAGCAACTCTGGCAGGATGGGAAAAGAGCTAATAGGAAAATCATTAGGTAGCATCCCTTTGATATTGTTGAAAACTGCACAGGCTATGTTTCCTGCCCCCTCCATAATTAACCTGGTATATTACCCATAATACTCCAGGCTGATAGTCTCACAATGGACCACCTTATCTGCATCAGGGGAAAAGAAGGGTATGCTACTTAAAAGGAAGATGATTTCTGGAAAAGCTTAAAAGGTGTAAGGTTTTCCCCCCTATTGCACACACGCATCCTCTTCAACTCCATCAGCAATCAACCTCTGCCCAACCAGGAGACCAAAACCTTGTCATAGTCAGCAGGCAGGAGTGAGGCTGTCCTGGGAAATGCAACTGCAGAGGAACTGATCTGCCCAAGGTTGCCCTCTGCAGCTGCAGCAGAGCTGGCTCTGTGCTCTGCCCCTTATTTACAACACCGTCCTTGTCCTTGACTTCCTTCATGCTACACCAGGCTACAGCCTGTGCCTCCTGAGATGCAGAAGAGCTCTGAGGAGCAATGCCTACCCACCTGGCTCGTCTGCCAGCAAGGAGAGGTGTCATCTCAGAGTCGTGATGTAAAAGGTACAGCATCACAGCTGGCAGGTGATCCTGAAGGAACTGGTGCCCTCTAACAGCTGCGAAGGTGACAATGAAACACTGAGATGTTACTTACTGCATCAGCACAGAGCAGCCTTAGGACTGTGCTAATCATGAGACAGTGAGTGAAACATGAGGGCTGGTGAGATCAACAGCATCTCTGGGAAGAGTCTCAAAGGTGAGAGAGCACTACTTCCAAACTTCATATCCATGAAAATACAGCCTATGGTCAGACAAGCTCCAAATACTCACAAAGAGGCTCATCCTTGATGGAGCCAGGTTTTGCTTACCCACCACAATCAGCTCTTCTAGAAACACAGGTATCATGTGTGATTAGGGCATTTCAAAAAACACCCTAATGATACAGGTATTCCAAAGGCTCTTTGGGGATCTGGAGATGTGCAAGTGTGTCCCATCTTCTACTCGAATTACAGCAAGCAAAGACTACTGGCACAAATTCTTTTGTGCTCTGTGGGGAAATACGTATTTCAGGACTGTTAAATGACCTTATGGCATCCCATTACTGCCTGGAATTTCCAGTATGTATGTATGCACGTTCACTAGAGCAGGAACATCTTTTCTCATCAACAAGAAAGAACTGTGGTCACAGCTACCACACTCAGGCAATTTGCAGTGGGGCATGACATGAGATGTACACACTGCACAAAGAAGCATCCATGCCTGTGGATTCATAGCCAGGGAGCAAAGTGCTGCTCTGCCCATTCCTTTGCCTGGCTGAGCAATCGGACAGGGGAGTAGCACCTTGGGGATGGTGAGAGGCAGGGTCAGGCCAGGCTAGGGGGTAAACACACACTCTCTTTACAGAGTACAATCACTTACCTCTGAGAGCTCTGTGGGAGGGCCAAACTTGAGGAACTATCAGCAAAATGTCAACAGTCCCTGAGACACAGACCTTCGCCATGGAGCAGAGTGAAACAGTGACATATTCCTAAAAACTCTGCCGAGAAATTCAATCAGACTGTCAGGCTAAAATTCCATATTAAGAATACAAGGTTGGAGTTACAAGTAGGAACTGAGATCTCTCTAAACTTTCATTTACCTTTCTTGATGACCCTGGGTTACTCTCTCAGATTACACAAAAATATGCCCTGCAGACTCAGGTTTTGGTTCCCTTGCATCAGGTCAGGTCTTACAGAGGACTTAGTGGGGTGGAAAAAAAATAACAGGAAACTTTGTGACCAGGTGCCCGAGATGGGGCTATCTCAATGTGTTGTATTTGTGGGGCAGGCTCTTAGATTTCTCAATTTCCCCATTATTTAGAATAATAAAGAGCAAGGTTGATTTTCTGCACTGCAGTTTGCAGCAGGTTCAGACAAAAAATAACAATTCCCAGCACCAACAACCCCACAAATGCACAAGTTTGGACTGTTTTACTGTGCAGGGGTGGGCTTTGTGTGGTTCCTACCTTAGCTGAACTCATATAAATCTGTGCAGAAGTGAAAGTTTAGGAAAAGTCTGATTTACCTATGTGATTTATGTTCTAATACAGCTATCAAAGATAATGGCACTGTTTCTTCTGTATTCCCTGCAAGGAGTAAGTACAAGTCTGCTTCACACACGCTGACCCAACACATTTTGCCCTCATAGGATAAGAACATTAAAACTAGAAACACCCTCTAGGGTCTGCATCCTTTTACATTCTTTCAGGAACTGAAAGATGTTCAGCAAAATTCACTTTTTGGGGCTGGTGGGAAAATGGCCATTTCTTTCTACCACTGTCTTCTGTAAAGAACAAAAACTTCACTTTCCCCAGGTTCACTATGGAGAGCAGCTATGCAGATCCTACTCCTGTACACAATCCACAGAGAGAGACCTGCAAGCCTGAGAGCAGCTCCACAAGCATCCACGGGATTTCCTAAGTCTGCACAAGACCAATTGCAGAACAGGTCTCAAATCTGAAGACAGAAGGGTCTGTCAGCATCACTGATTTTTCCTCCTGCTCTCAACACAAGAGTAAATTAGCATTCAACACAGCTAAGAAGGTGAGAAGGGAAGTAAAAGAAGAGATTTCAATCTGAAACTTTTTTTTTTTTCTGTTAAAAACTGACATCAGCACTGCTTTATCATGTTCCAGAATTGCCTGATGTTAGCTGGTATCAACCAAGTCTCGGCAGGAATGCCAGGGACATTTGTTAGCATGAAGCACAGCTTTAGGGCTAGGGCAGCCTACCAGCACTGCAATCAGCTGAGATCCTCTCTTCCATTTTCCAGCTCAGTGCCCAATTCCATATTAAACAAGCACTAGTACAAGTGGAGCTGCAGAACACAAAGCTAGACAATAAAGCCCTGAAGAGCAGAGGGAAGGCAGTTTCAATCCACTTTCTCTCCCTCTGGGTGGAAAAGGCAAACAAGTTCAATAGCTCAAAGTCTGTCCTGCTGCAATCTTGGAGCGAGCTGCAGCTGGAGCATCCCATCACTGCCATAAACCAAAGCAGGGCAGGATGCTCGTCCTGCACCAGGGAGCAGCATCCAGCAGTGCTCAGACAAGCTGTGCCTCCAGCAGGCACAGGCAATCCATGGAAGTTTGCATCAAATCTGTCTCTGCTTCCACTTCCCTCTCAACCCCATAGCTCCCTGGGCACTCCCCACTTGAAACTGCCCACAGTTCAGCCCGATTCACACAACGCTCCTCTGAGTTGTTGCCCTTCCTGTAGTCAGAGGGCATCAACACAGTCTTTATCTGTTGTTCTGAAACAGCACAGCACCTCCTGCATCCTTGCCTGTTAACAACCCTGCCTTCTGCTTCATTCCTGGAATAGCTTCTAACTCTTTCCTTCAAGCCAGATTCATTAACCAGCTGCTGCAGAGCTGTTTGCCTCCCCCAGGTACTCTGTGCATGTCATTTGTTAATGACTCATCTCAGCCTGGGCTCATTGCAGACATCCCCCACCTTTTGCAGCACCAAGCCCTTTGCTGGCACACCAGGAAAGCCAAACACCCAAACAGCTCCATCCCCTCCAATACTCCAGTCCCTTCTCTGCCCTCTGTCACCATCAGACATGGGACAGCTCTTTATTCAAAGTGCTATTTCCTCCCTTGCTGCTTTGCTGATCAAAGGCAATGTGAACCAAAGTGTAAATAAGATCCCCACCCCCAGCCAGGCTTTGAGAACAGCAAAAACAGAAGAACTCAAAAATTACAACCACTAAAGAAGCTTCAGCAAATTAATGTGACTCCTGTAACTGGGAGGGAATAAACATCAAGGGTGCCAAACATCTATTTCCCCACACTGTGGCTTGATGAGGAGCTAAAATGATTCCCAAAAGCATTTGTATTCCTCCTGCCATTTTGCAGGACTGATATTAAAAATGTAAAGAGGACCATAGAGCCTCTCCTCACTAGTCAAATCCAGTGAGGAACTGGATGACAAGCACATTACAGCTGTCCACACAGCAAGCCAGAGGTCCATCAGCACTTTCCTGAGAAGCTGTCAGCTGAACACTGGGAGAAGCTGAAACAGGAGCTAATACTGCCACTGCTTGGGAAACAGTTCCCTTGAGTTAGTGGTGAAGGCTTCGCGCTCTGAGCCTATCCACTTAACATCCTTGTTGCATTTCAAGGGGGAGAGAGAGCTGGTAAAGAATCAGAAGCCTGACCACAATCAGAAATTTCTGGGACTTGATCCACAGGAAACTGGAGGGAGGGTATTTAGATCTTCCTCTCCAGTTTAAAAGCTGGTATGCCTGCACTGAAGGAGAAGAAAAGGAGAGGGATTTACTTTCACAAGTGAGCAAGTCCTGTGACTGAGGACTGCAAACATGCAGATGGCAAAGAGTCCTGGTAGCAGTAAGAGGAAGGCACGTGCGTTGCACAAGCAAATGCAGGTGACAGCTGGCTGCAGGACTGGAGTACTGTCACAGTCCTCTGCCTAAAGAGCTCCCCTGCCTGCTCAGGGAAAGAGCTTCTCTTTAGAGAAGTGAAATGCAGGGGCCAAAGTACAAAGCAGCACTCTGCTAGACGCAAAGGAAGGAGATGACTGGCCTAGGAGCACAACTACAGACTTTCTACAACCAGGCATCAAAGCTGTTTAGGCTCACGATACGGGGCTCAGCTACCAGCTTTGCCATGGATCCTTCTACACAAATCTGGACAAAGATGAACTACTGACAAAACATGAAGAGGCTTCCCTGTCTCCCAGATGCATCAAAAAGATGAGTCAGATCTTCAGTCAACTTACACCAAGAATCAAATAAATGCACAAGTGAACAAGTGCCATTGGACAACAAGCCTAAAACAGCCTCGAAGTCAAGACTCCAGACTCTGAGATTAAATCAGCATTTTTAATTTTTTTTCTAAAATGTGCTTTTTTTATGAATTGCTGTTCCAATGCTTCCCCCTTAAAAAAAAACCCCACACCCTGCCAAACTAGGTGCAAATCACCTGAAGTAAGTTTGTAACAAATAAAAAAAAAATAACCCATGAAACAAAGGCTGAAATGCTTTAGAATCACAACAATGTACAAAAAAAAAAAAAAAAAAAAAAAGGAGGAAAATACAACCTGAAAGTGTTCAAAATTCAGAAAGACTAGTCAAGTCCATTGCTTCAGCAAGGGGATGCTGCTGCGACCCCTGCCAGTGGGTCCTGGGCCACCAGCCTGCCTCAATGCCAAACAGGCTCCTCTCCCACCGTCGCCAGCATCCAAGGAAGAGCGAATGCATTACCCTTTAAAGGTATTCATGGGGGAAACAACTCACAAGCAGCTCTGGGAGGTCACATCACATTCAGGAGGAATAGTTTCTAGCATGCCCCTAACCACCTGCGAGGTCTGTGTGGAAGAGCAGCCTTCTTCCTCCGTATTGTACTGATGCCTCAGAGATGCAGAACAGTGCTTTAAATCTGTGAGAGATTAAAGGGCTTAGTAAGGGCAGTAAACACAGTTAAGTAAACAGCCCAGCACTGGAACTCATCTTCACAGAGAGAGGTAGTGTGAATTTCACCCCAGTTTAAAATAGACAGGGGTAGCGGAAAGGCTGAAGACTTCCATGTAAAGCAGTTCCTGACCTAGAAAACCTTCCTGCGCTCCCTTTGGGAATGAAAAGATCTGTGTTGATGGCTTCCTCGCTCCCAGCCTGGCTTTGGTAGCCACACTTCAACCCTGGGATTCAGATGCTTGCTATAGAAGTTCTCCCATGATGATTTAGTACAGCAGCTTCCTCAAGGTTAAGCAGCAATGAACTAGCTGGGAGGGAGCAAAACAGTCAACAGATATTTTGGTTTTTTCATGCCCCTTTTGGTTAGTCCCTTTCTTTAAAAGTCCCTCTTGACAGGACTAGAACAGGGACACCCTGAAAACTCATAGGAGCTGCACAGTGTAACTTAGCCAGGTGCTGCTAATTGGGAGCTGTTCAAACAGGGCTTTTACTTGCCAGCCGGGAAGGGACTGGCCCAGAACCCACTGAAAAAGGA
This sequence comes from Parus major, assembly GCF_001522545.3. Taxonomy (NCBI): domain Eukaryota; kingdom Metazoa; phylum Chordata; class Aves; order Passeriformes; family Paridae; genus Parus; species Parus major. The sequence goes on along the minus strand of NC_031778.1, from coordinate 15,984,939 downwards.
GACGCAGGCCCGTTTTGCTCCTCCTGTTGTCACTCCTAACCAGCTGACATTTAGATGGTACGTTCTAGTGACGGCTGGAGACCAGCCCTTTGACTTTGGACATCTTCTTTGTGGGCTGCCTTTGTTCTGTGTGTGGAGGGCACTCTCGCTCTACCAGCTGCTGTTCCATCTCCTGTGCCGACGACGAGGCTGTAGCTTTTAATGTTTTCTTTATGTTTGTGACCTGGCCAAGAAGAGACAGTGAATCAGCACCTGCTTCTTCCTCTCCTCATCACAGACACTCTGTTCATAAACATATTGAAAAACCCCTGGAGTATAAGAGTGCAGATTATAAAAGAGACTCTCCCAGCAGTAACACACTCTGCACTGGAGTTTAATAAGGTAATGTTTCATCCTCATTTACAGACAGAGCTGATAGTATTTCCAGTCTGGAATAATTAGGGATTACTTTTTTTCCCAAGAGACAATGGTACAATATTGTACCACCCATCTGGCTGGCTGGAGAGACCTACTACTGCCTTGGTGCAAAAGGGAGCCATCCTACCATTCTGTTGCCCCAAAGCATGAAGGGGAAAGGAGACAGTGAAAGAAAAATTTATTCTCAGGACACGACTCAAAAAGAGAAAATGCCATTTGGCCTAGCTGACTACCTGAGACATAGGTATTTGCTAAAAAGTAGGAACAGAAATTGGTTTTGTGAGAAGCAGCAGTAATGTTTCTGCTACTCTGGCTGAAAAGGAGAGATACAGCACTAAGCATCATCCTCTGTCCCCTGGAACTCTGTAGGGTTCACCACAAAAACTGTGAGCAAACCTTCAAAAAGCCCCAAGATTTGGGAGTAATGTGTACCACTGCAAGCCAAAAGCATCTGGCAAAACAAATATGCTGTGGATGTCGATCAAGCCACCAAGCAGACGCAAACATAAACCTGCAGGGATGATAACCCCTGACGCAGTGTCTCGGGAGGCCCATCCCCACCTTCCCAGCGGCCGGAGCCGAGGTTCGGGCGCAGGGCCGGGCTGGAGCGCGGGCTCGTGCTGCCACCTAACGGCGGGAGCGCGCCAGGGCCCCGCCCGACTCGGGGGAGCTGCCGCGGGCACTTTTTGCAAAAGCAATTGAGACTCCAGAGATTTTTAACTACATTTCCAGGTTTAACAAAAAGTGGTTCTGACTTCCTGCCTGCCTTGTACGAAGGGAACAGAGTTGCAATGAAGATCTGTGGTAAAAGCCGTTTTACTAATGAATCAATACAGGAAACCAGAATTAGTGCAGTCTCCTAGCCTAAATTTATGAAAAATTACCAAGGAAAGTTCCATTCTCCTGGATGATTGATATTTGTGGTCTTACTAGCACTCACAAGCAGATGTGTTTTCTTTCTACCCCACACCTGATTTGCATGATTGCTAGCCACCTTCTGAGAGCTGTGACCATCGACCAGGCATTACCAGATTATTTCCTTCAGCAAACAAACATTTATCCAACAGCACAAAGGCCTGAGATGACTCTGTACCCACCTCCATCTCTACCTGCTGCTGAGTTCGGTGGTGGTTCTCTTTGTACTGGTTGGCTCTAAGTACTTGCTGCTCAATTCCTAAAAGAACTGCTTCACAGCCATCACACCTGCAAGATACAAATGATGTTTACAAGTTCTCTCTGGAGCAGCTCAATCAGGCAATCTGAAAAGTCACACTCATCTAAAAGTTTAAGAGATTATTAAATTTATACTTCCTGCTTAGAGTTGCAAAAGGCTGGCAAGAAAAAGCTTTGCTGTGTACTTGATGCATTTCTCAGCATTCTCTAGGGAGTCTGTGTTACTCTTAACATCAAAGAGTAAGAGCAGGTTCAATGCACTTTCATCTTCCTTCTCAGTCAGAATGACAGCTTAAACAGGATGCAACACAGTATTCAAATGTAAAATTTTAAAATTAAAGAAGAAAAGTAATATTGAGATAATCCTCCTGCCTGTTAAGTGTCCAACAACAAGAGCACTCAGCACGGAATCAGAACTGGAGAAGACAAAAAGGGAATTGGCAGCGGGTTCACTGTTACCTTCCAAACAATGCTACAAAGTCCTGGAAGCTGCCAGAGCCCTCCCACCCTGATGGGACTGAGGGAGTTGGAGCAGAGAAGCAAAAAACCTGCCCCCACTACAGGACAGCATATTTGCCCAGCAGTTTAATTACTTTTCATGCACTCGTTACCACAGCAACTAGGAAGCAATTCCCAGTCAGCTCAGGACCTGCCATGGGCTCCACAGTCTATGGGGGAATTTCTTTAGGTGGGAAGGGAAGAGAAACAGAAGGGAAAAGGTGAGAAACAGCTTCCTGGCAAAGGTACAAAGAGATAATACCACAGCACCACTATAGCTGCAGAAAGGCTACATTTGCAGGAATAAAGAGGAAGACAAAGTTCCCTGAAACTTCAAACTTGAGGAGACATCCCATCCAAAGGGCTGTGATTCTCTAGAATTTGTCCACACAATTCTCAACAGAGTGGAAAAGGCTGAAAAGTAACAGCTCTGTCTTCATTATCAAGGGTTGCAGCACAAAGGGAAACAACTCCCCCCACAGAACCATGAGTTCAGTTTGGCACCCCTTTCTGCAAAGTCCTTGACTTCTCACTGTGGTTCTACCACTGCAAAAGTTACAGTGAGAGCAGAAGCTCACAGTGTGGTACAGTTTGGCTTGATACATAATACAAATTGAATCCCAGATGGGATCTTGGAAAACTTGCCCAACAGACTCCTCCTCCAAGTGCCTACTTATAGTATAAGACTCCTGATTAATGGAACATGGTGAAATTGAGCCAGCACTTGAAACTCTGGGGGGAATAACAGGACAAGCTATGTACAAGGAACAAGGAGGGCGGAGAGATTGCCTCACCATTCCTGGAGTGTTTTGACAATGTTACTGATGTCCTTCCTCTGAATGTCTCTGCCGATACAAAAATCCACCTCTAACACCTGGTTTCGTTGATCCAGCTTCCCTTGGATAATGTCTGTGTAAACCGCTTCAATAATGAGATCTTCCAGCTCCCTCAGATTCCTCATATCCAGGTCCTTCAGCAACACAGAATAGGGAATGCACTAAAAACAGCAAGACCAAGAGTAAGTTAACAGTCCTGGAGCCAAAATGAATGGCTAAGTCTCAGAAGGTCGAGACTCAAATGTTTATTGTATCCTACACTTTGATCTGCAGGTGCAGCAGTGACTGATCATGGCAGAACAAATGCCTGCCAGGCTATGAAATATTCTGACACAACTTTGGTAATTCCTGAAGCTTTGGTATAGCACATTCTAGAAGAAAAAAGGTAAATGCATTGTAGAAGAAATCAAGAGTGTTGCTTCATTTTCTGTAGAACAAAAAGTCAGTGTTTTTAAGAATGATTCTTCATCTCCAGCAGTGAAAAAGCCATACAGTTTCCCAGACCTTCCTGACCAATCTGCACATCAGTTCAGGCACCCCGACACTTCACCCACCAAAGTCCACTAAATTAATATCCCAAATGTACCAGGAGAGAACACTGTACCCTACAGGTACTTCCCCAGTACGGGATTTCTTTTGTGAGTACACATGCAGTCTGACACAACTGCATTGCTCTGGAATGGATGCTGTTTTCTGAAACAAAACCAAGAGACAAGAGCTGTCACACCCCACACACTTTACCTTCATTCGGGAAGCCAGGCTTACGATCGTCAAGTGTTTCAGCTTGTTTTTCTGAGTCACTGTTAATTCAGGCAGGTTATCTTTGTTTGCTGTTAATGTCAAAAAGACAGGATTCAGGACTTTACTTTGAAAATTACATAATCCAGCCTGCAGAACTTCAAGCTAATTATGCTACACTACACCCTGAAAGACTGAACACCTCCAGCTAATGTGGGTGCTAGCTGGTGAACAGAGTGCACTTCTGCTGCTGCTGACAAACTGGCACACCCAAGGAGAGAAGGGGGAAAGTTAAGAACAACTCGGCAATTCCATTCTTCTCTGCTTCTTTAGTAATTCTGGTTCAGAAATTAGAAGGTAATGCACAACTGGTGCCCTGATGAAACAGCTGGTCAATGGCTTTGCTTCTACCAAGTAGTTTTTATTTCATTAACAAGCTGACAGAAAAAAGTCTTCCCCTTTCACTGATCTGGTTGCAAATACAGCTGGTTTTATTTCTCTGAAGAGCTGCAGAATTTAAAGTGTAAAGTGCCAGGCTGAGGAAGAGAGGAGAAATTATTAATCTAGATGGCCACACTGTCATTGTATTATATCCATGTGCTTCATGAATATTTAAAAAGAGAAAGGAAACTGGCAGCTCTCCAAAGCTAAAAATCTCTTTAAAATATCTACTTTAATGGAAATTAGTGTTTCATAGCCACTCAAATTCTTCCATCCATCCCATCTCATCCAATGCTCTACATTTTGACTGTTTTTGCCCCTTTCTTCACTAGAAAGGGAAGAATGAACTGTACTGTCACATGCTGTGACACAAGAGCCATGGACAGCAAACACATCCTCTAATCAGTCACAGAATTCACGAGGCTCATGTTGCTCCACAGACACTGGAATTTCCAGTCCTTGCACTTACAGATGCCACTGCTCCTTACAGGAACTAGATAGCTCATCCACCACCCTGAGAACCAGCACTATGACAGAATTATTTGTCACACTCTATAATCGTCTAGATGAGGCTGCTACCCACAAATGAAGCATTAAATTGTAGCACAATGGAAGCATAAGCACCAGAGATAAAAGCACATTTCAACAGATACAAAGATGATTCACACACAGTCTTTCCAAAGCTGTATAAAAGTAATTATTTTGACTTGTATTCTAGCTAAGAAATTATTCATTTTGTTTCAGCAATGCCGTCATGGAATAAAAGGTTATCTCACAAACCATATAGGTTTTTATAAATAATGCAGAATAATTTTGTCTAAGTTTTCTGCAGTTTCCATAACTGGTGTCATCTAAATTTCCACAGAGATATCTGAAATTTCCCTCTACATAGGTAAGTGGCCTGTGAACATCAATGAATTCTGCTGCAGACCAATTCAACCCAGAGCTGCAGTCCCATCCAAACCAGTAGCACACCATAGTCCCTAACCCTTCCTTTCATTTTTAGCAAGTAAAAAGCACACATGACTCAGACTTCCTTATGGACAATTCTGCTAAGCAAGTTCTGTTCCTGGATGCTCTCACCCAGCCACACTACACCAGGCATCTAAGAAGGCAAAGAATTGCCTCTGACAATCCTAAAGGTCATCCCAGCCTCACATCTGCAAACAGGCAGCAGTCTCTTACCTACATAGTCCCGGTATGTTCCATATGCAAACAGGTTCAGCAGCTGGAAATAAGCAGCATTAGACCCCTCAGCAAGCTGGATGGGGAGAAAAGAAATGTCACAGAACATGGGCAACACAACCCTGATAGGCACCTTCTCCAGAGAATGGTTTACATCTGCACAGGACAAGCAGCACCCAGAAAAGCAATTATATCCCAAGCTGGACCCTTTCTAAGGCCTTAGGAGCAGGATATTTCAGCAGTTTTAGAGTCAAGATGATCCAGCCATTTCTATGCACTGGATCTCAACTTCAGTTTGCACTGTCAACTGCTTTGTGTGACATCTTGAGAGATAAAAGAAAAAAGCAAACCTACAGGGCCAGCTCTTCTCATCAGGTGATAAGCAGGGAATGGTGATGGCTGGTAAGGATCCTGTGAAAGCTAGGACAGCTTACCTGCAGAGCCAACACAGCTTCAAAGCAAAGCAAGCTGGGACACTGTAACTGAAGTGCATTTGAAGGTAACAGCTCTTTGCTTGCCTGCAAACACTTCACTGGAATAACAGCAGCACCAAGCAGTGATTGTTATTGATTGTATTTTAACACCATTAGCTGCACACAAATCCAGGCAAAAACCAGTACTTGTGACTTGATGCTAAATAACCATTGAGGTGCTTTTATGCATATTTAAGAGCATATTTGGAAAGCCAAACCTGCTGTATTACTCCAGCTGCACATACCCAACTTAGATTCCTGCATTGTAGTAGAGGCAGGGGCTGGCAAAGCATTCTCAGCAAAAAGATCTGGAACTTGCTTTCCACCTTGGTTTGAAATGGTTTGGATTTGGTTACCACCCAGGCCTGATACACTAGACATCTGTTCACAAAGACTTTTGGAGAGCACTGAAGTTCTGCTTTCCAGGACAGTAAAGAAGTAGAAAGGGATTTTTTTTCTTGCTGGCTGGCAAAGTGCCTTCTTAAAACTGCTACTGTGCTGCTGCCAGGTTTTTGCTAGGTTTTTTTGTGTTAGTAATTGCCTTAAGGTAGCAAAGCTTTATATAGGTATTCTTTAACACCTAGCATATACAGGCAAAAGCAAAGTCAATCTCTTATTCAAAACATCTCACAACCCAGGTAAGTTGCACCAGGCCCTCCTGGCACAGAAATTTCACCCACAGTCTGCCTGTGGAAACATCTGGGGATCCCTTATACTGCTAGTGCAGAAGGGGCATTAGAATAAGAACTCAACTCTTACCTCTTTCACATTTGTTAACTCCAACAGCTCTCCAAAGACATAAACCCCAGGAGCTTCCAGCACTTGATTTATAAGAGCAGTCAGAGCTGAGCCACTTGTTCCTTTGGCTAGTAAAATGAACTGCTCTAGAAGATTGCAGGACGGCTTCTGTTCTCCTGCCATTCTAGGTTTTCAATCTGTCAGTAAAAGAACATAATATTAACACATCCTTTCTCCTCTGCCGAGTTCTGCCTGGCAGGGGACCAGAAGGTGCTCAGCATAGCAACATTTCAGTGTCAACACAGCCAGGCTTTTCTTCAGCATTCAGGGGCCAGGACAGAAACCCAGCAGGTTCAACTGCTGATTTAGCTGGGGAGCAAGAATGACTCCCACAATTTCTAAGCAAAATTTCTGTCTGATCAGTTCCCTAAAAGGATCTGCTCTTGCAGATCCCCTCTTATTGGACAGGAGTTTAGATTTCATGCTGTTTTCAGAGCTTTCCTTCTAGTGTGATGCTGCCAAATAATACCAACTGTAAAGATGCTTTTTGATACATTTGACTGACTTCCTCCTTCCTCATTACACAGCTCCAAACTGTGTTTGCATCTAACGTAATTCCCTATGAAGGACTGATGTGCACTCTATGCCCACACATCCCACCTTTTCCTTTGACTCTGGCTATTGATACAGTGTGTATCTGTAACTCCCCTTGCTTCCTGAGCCCAAAAGGCAAAAAGAACTGCGGCCTGTAAGCAGCTCCCCAGTCTGCACTGTACAGTTCAAGTGCTTTGGGTTAACTGGAAAGCTTAAGTGATAAAAAATACCCTTTCTACAAAGGCTCTATTTAAGTTCCTGTAAAGAGAGGTCTTTGTCTTTGTCTGCTGCCTGACATTTCTGGTGTGCATGCTGTCTCCCAGCACCAACATGTGCTTTTGAAATGTAAACCACTGTTTATTAACAAGTTCTACAAAATGAGCTGTTTGTTTACAAACAACTAAGACAAAACTTCCAAAGCACGTTATTCAGAAACCAAACAAAGAACTTAGCAGATAAGGGAGGTTTTGTATTATGCTTGTATGGGATAATTATCAAGCAGAGGGTATAACCTTGATGAAAACCAAACACCAGAGAATTTGTCTGGTTCTGTGTGACCCACATGGGCTGAGTTCACATCCACCCACAGGGGCTTCGCTGTTTCACCGGGCCAAACCAAATTAAGGCTTGTGAAGGCATCACAGACAGCTTCCTGTATTAGTCAACGTTAAGAGTAATTAGAAGATTGTTAGCCATATTACAGTTACTGTTTGTAAACCCCCTACCCCTTACCCCTGTCCCAAGTTGCTGTACCCTGTGTTTCTCGTTCCTTGTTCAGCCAGGCCCTGCCCCTACTGCTCCTAGACACCCACAAGGCAACATTGTACCCCTGCCCCAAGTTGCTGTACCTTGTTCAGCTGAGGGCCCTGAGGAGGAGGAAGACATAAGGACTTTTATGTAAACGAGAGAAACCAGAGACTCATGGGATCCACACAGACTGATAAAAACCCAGAGACAACGAGCCACACTAAAAGGAAGAAATAAAAGCAGCACCGTCGAAGGAGGAAGACACAGAGGAGTCCCCTGCCTTCCCTCCAAGAGCCGACATAACCTAGAGGAGACTCGACTAGCATGACAGCCTAGACTATGAGGCCAAAAAAATGAGCATCACCTGGAGACTTTCCTGAGGAGGGAGTCTCTGACTCTGCTGATTCTGTAGTGTGGCAAAACCAATCTCCTCCTCCTTCATGTGGAAAGTGGGAGCAGTGGTGGTGTGTGTGTGGCCCCTCGGGCCTCCACGCAAACTGATTCTTATAATAAAGGCATTAAAAGAAGCTCTAGTCCAGCCCGTTTGTTACATCAACTTTCAAAGATACACTTTACTCTGTTCTGTTACACCTGCAGGTACAAATGGTTTCATCTGGAGTGGGCAACCTTTAACACTCTCCACACAGAGATAGCTCACCCCTTGAAGTCTCTTTGGGGTTCTTTCCAGCAGAGGCACACATGCAGCCTTGGCTGAACAGCACCTCAGTTCTGAGAAATCCCTGCACTACAGAACATTAAGTGTGGCTGCCTAACACATCATCTGCTCACAGAGAGGACAATTTCCTCAGGAGAGAATACGGGTTGACTGTGCTAGGAATGAGATTCAGATTTCACAGTTCTATTGTCCTCCCTCACAGGTACTCAAACCACACGCGGGTGTATGAGACTACAAAAGACTGGTTGGCTGTATCCATGCCCTGGTGGGAAAGGGATGCCAGCTGTCTGCCCTTTCCAAGTAAACGCTCGGACAATTGCTAATGCAATCCGTGTGCACACCCGTATCGCCGGGAATACCTCGCTGCTTCCACAACCGACTTACCCCGGTGAGAAGTGACTGAAATACAGCAGACACTCAAACGTAGCTTGTCCAAAGGCTACAACAACCCAAGTAGGGGGACAAGCCGGGCTTCTCTCGCGGTCAGGCCTTTCTAAGGTAGCTCAGGGAGTTTCAGGGCGGGAAACGGCCCGCAGACCCTGCAGCAGCAAGGCGGGGGTTTCCCGGCCCTCCGTTCCCCCAGACCCCTGGCAGAGCCCTCGGGCTCCACCGAGCCCTGCTGCAGGGGGTAATTTACCGGGGGTCCCTCGTCGCTGCCCCTGTTCCCGGGAGGCTTCTCCCAGCCCCGGCATTACCTCTCCGCTCCTGGCCTCCCGTCCCGCCGCTCCCGGCGCCGAACCCGCCGCGCCTCAGGCCGCCATGATGGCGGCGCCGGTGTCCGCACGCGGCTCCTTCCCCCCCGGAACGCGCGGGCCCCGCCGAACGTTCCGCCCGGTCCCGGGCGGCCGCAAGGACCGGGAACCGCGAGCCAGCATCCCTGGGATACCGGGATGGGAACGGTGGGCTGAGCGTGCTGACACCTACAGAGCCATGGTGCAGCAGCCCATGGAGCAAATTTCACTTGCTTGTGCTGCAACAGCTGCTCCACTGAGTCCCGAGCAGCTGTTTCAGTATAAGCAAATAAAATTCCTGCCTCTCTTTTTGGGGATACGAGGTCCTGTGGCAGCATCACAGGGCTTTGCACCCCAAAATAACCCGTGCAAAGGGCTGCTGTTGTAAGGCCACTTCTTTATTAGAAGTAGGGCCATTATTAGACTGAATGGTTGCACGGGGCACTGGAACAAACTCCCCAGGGAAATGATCACGGGAAGGGGGGACCCCAAGCCTGGCAGAACTCAAGAAGTATTTGGACAACACTCTCAGGCACACGGTGGCATTCTTGGGGCTGTCCTGACACGGACAGGAGTTAGGCTCCATGATCCTTGTGAGTCCCTTCCCTTCAGGATATTATATATGATTCTACCAGCTGAGCCTCTCAGGCCAATCCTCCTGGGAAATACCAAGAGATGGAGTGAAGGTAGAACTGATTTTAAACTCCATAGAGAAATGGTCCATACAAACAATGAACCAAAAAGGGCAGAGCTCTGGCTGTGACATGGGGGAGCAGGGAGGGTCCCAGGGCATAGGTCAGGAGTCAAAAGAACAAGGGTGGAAACAAGAGGGAATTGGGGGTTGTTAACTTCCCCAAGGTTTGTAGGCTCATCCGTGCCATGTTGTGAATAAAATGTTCCTCTGTTAAAAATCCTTCAGCTGAGAGCAAAGTGCTTCTGACTTTCAGTCAGCAAAGTCCCTGAAGATCAAATCATGGACCAGCATGGTCAGGAGGGGGGAGCTTTCAAGGAATGAGCATCAGAAACTATTAGAGAAACTGATGGGGCTTAGCCTGAGTCTCAGAGCCAAATACAGCAGGTCCCTAGGGTCCCATCATCCATCTGAGAAGGGGTGCCAGACAACTGCAGAGCTGCAGGTGTTGGAATGCTGTTGTGACACTTTGGGCTTCAAAGCAAATTGGATGTAAAAAGCCAGGCTCTGCGCAACAAGGGAACTCAGCCAGGGCTATAACAAGCCAGTCAGTAATTTACTTAAGCCACACTTAGCTCTCATTTGCACAGGGAGGGAGAATTACCTCTTTAATCACATCCTAACCAGGCCCTTCCCCACGGTTCCTGTCATCCTGCAGACATGTTGCTGGAACAGTTGCCTTGGACAAGCAGTGTGTGGCCTCCTTTTTCCCAACACTTGCTAAAGCTTGATTCCAGGCTGAAACAGAAATGGAAATATATTATTTTAAGCTATTTTCCATGGATTGGTTTTGCAATCTTTTGCTAGAACCTGTGGTTAAAAATCATCTGTTATCCCCATGTAAGTCAGCCAGGAGTCCCTGTCCTGATACCTCCCAACTGTTGACAGCCAGCCTGGCTGGCTGACCTGGACACTGGAGGACAGTGTCAGCTAAGCTCAGCTTTTAGGATGGATTTTTTTCTTTTAAGAGGAAAAATATGTGGCTGTCCAGCTGTCTCATTGCCTTTAAACAGCTATTTCAACCTCTTGCTCCACCCACGCAGCTCTCTGTGTGCCAGGAGATGTTAATCCATTTTATCTTTTAATGTTGGCATTATCTCTTGACTTACCCCACCTCTTCCCCTTGTGATTCTGCAATCCAGGTCCCTTTTAGGCAGCACATAATTCACCTTATGTCCCCTTATTTCCCTGCACTGCCACAGTAGTGTCCCCAAGCAGTGGGGTCCTGGACCCCCAGACTTTGAGGACACCTGACCTTACCAAGGAGAGGGCCAACATTGAAAATACTTTTGTTTCTTATCTTTCATTACTCATCTATGTGTGCTTCCGTGACCCTTCATCCTTATTCCCTGCAGCAGCCAGCACACACCTCTGGAGCTTGGTGGAGAGGAGCTCCCAGGCCCTACTGAAAAGTTTCCAAACTCTGTATTTCCCAGGACCCAGGGACTAAGCTGCTTGCTGGACTCTCATCTCAGCCAGGCAAGGAGTGATGTCTGGGTGGTTGTATATGTGAAGTTGTACAACCTCTTCCATCTAGTGTGGGGTGGGATGAAGCCCCAGTTTACTGAACTATCTCTCAGTTATGCTGCTCTGCAGAAACACCAGCTCCTTTACCTGCACCTTGAGAGAACAGCTGCTGGAGAAGCAGAAAGCAGGCTAGAGGCACCATCTCACCTGCAGTGGTATCTCAGAAGCAAGTGCCAGAGATGTGAAGGAAAAGTTTTCGGTTCCAAGTGGCACCGAGATAGAGGCATTTGCAGCAACTTCCTTGCAAGCAGATTTTTAAGATGATGTCTCAAGAGTGCTGTTTGTGTCAATGCAACCCAAGGACTTTGAGAGATCCCAGGGGTTTTGTCACTCTGAATTGTGCTGTCATGTGTTCTACTGCTGCTTGGCCCTGCACAGGCCACACAAGCTTCACACCTCAGCTATGAGCTCTTCTGTGATCTTGAAAAGTTCATGAATCAGAGGCCTGTGCCTCCCTGCACAGCAAGGCAAATTTGGGAATTCTGAGACTTGGCCTCAGAATGCAAAGGCTCCAATTCAAAACTCCACAAACATCCCTACCCCTGTGCTAGAGAAGCGCTTCAAAGCTGCAAGAGTTCCTTTCCATGAGATCCATTTGGTCTCTGGCTCCTTCATCTCTGAGGAGCCTGAACAGAGACAGGATAGAGTTCCTCATGACTTCTGTAAACCAGTATGTCCTACTTCCACCTGGCAGGCTCATCCCTATACACAACCATTTGTTTCTGCCTTTTTCTTTTGTCCGCTTTTGTCTTGCTTGCCTTTTCTCCTCATCAGTCTTTTCTCCTTGGTGATCTTTAGTCCCTCCTCCTTAGACAGCATGCAATTCCACAGCACAGCTAAAATCCAGGATGGACTCTTAATAAAACACAAATAAGTATTTGCACAGCTGACTGTGGCACTCTGCCCAGACTCAAAATGACCCCTTCATACACTTAAACTGATGGTGGGAAATTGAGCATGGATCACATACATCAGGGAAATAAATGCTGCCTATTTTTATTATTAAGATTTCTTATTGGTGATACTGGCAGTGGCCTAGTACTTATGCATTAAATGCAGCCTTTATTAATGCTCACATTCTCCACTTTTGTACAGTGGCCAATTTGGAAGCAAGTGGAGCCATGAGTGAGTGTACTGATGGCACCCTGACTGTTCACTGGTCCTCTTTTGAGAACTGCTGGCTTTATTTTTACCATGACTTAATGCTTTTATCAGTAGCATTCAGATTGTTAACAGAGGAGTTAATTTCCTCATGTTAAAAAGCAGCCTGGCTCCCGGGACATGCCAACAAACCTGCGAGTTTCCCCCGCCACAATCAACTCTGCTACGCAAACATAAAGGCCATGAAGATGATTAGAGGGTAGTACATCTCTCCTATGAGGAAAGGCTGAAAGAATTTGCATTGTTCAGCCTGAAGAAGAGAAGGTTCCAGGGTGACTTTATTCAGGCCTTTCTGTACCTGAAGGACAAGAAAGCTGTGGAGAAACTTTTTACAAGGAGATAGAGCTCTAGTGATAGAAGAAGGGGAGTGGCTTCAAAATGACAGAAGGCAGATTTAGATTAGGTAAAAGGATGAAATTATTTACTGTGAGGGTGCTGAGGCACTGACATAGATTGCCGAACAAAGCTGTGGATGCTCTATCCCTGATGTGTTCAAGGTCAGTCTGGATGGTCTTTAAGTCCCTTTCAACTGCTCTGTGATTCAAGTTTCTGCAGCACAAAGGAGGCTGCCTTTGTTCCAGGGGGTAGCACACTATTTATTTTAAACCTTCTCCACAATGCTGGTCCTGTTGGCTCCGGCCTCGGTACACGCAGAATCACAGAACTGTCAGGTTTGGGAGGGACCTCCGGCGATCCAGTCCAACCCCCTACCAAGACAGTGACACCTGGAGCAGACGACACACAACTCGTCCGGGTGGGTTTTGCAGGTCTCCAGCAGAAGCCGCTCTGGGTCTGAGCACCCAGGTCCCCAGCATCACCCTAGTTCAAGGCTGGAGCTCCGCCGCGCAGCCCCAAAGACGAAACCTTGGGACACCCACTGCCTGGGGGAAGCGCCTGCCGAGCTCCAGCGGCTCGGGGCCGTTCGGCCGCCGCCCGGCGGGCGCCGCCCGGGCCCGGGGCGGCTTCTCGCCCCCTGAAGCGCTCCCTGCTGAGGCCTCCCGGGCCCGGGAACCGCCCGCTCCCTCTGCCCGGTCATCCTGCGGCGCCTCCATCGCAGCCACGTCAGGCCCAACCGAAAAGTCTCAGCGACCGCTGCGCACCCACCCTTGAAAGAGGAGAGCGCTGTCTGATTGGTCAGTAGCGCTGTCATTCCTAAGCCAAGAGGCGGGGCGAGGAGGGGACAGCAGCAGCTGATTGGTCAGTACGCGCCGGGCGGCCGCTGGGGTTGGTTGCGCCGGGCAGTGGCGGGTGCGCGGGAGGGAGGGGCGGGGGGCCCTGAGGCTCCGCTGTCACCGCCGCGCTCCCGCCAGGCCCGGCCCAGCCCCGTCCGCCCGCCCGCGGCGCGGCAGGACCATGTCGGCCACGGACGAGCGGGCCAAGGAGATCCTCCGCGGCTTCAAGCTGTATCCTCCGTGCGGGGGCCGTGAGGCGGCGCGGGGGGCGCGGGGATCGCAGCCCCGCTGTGGCGAGGCCCCTGGGGCGGGAGGGGGGGGTTGCTATGGCAACGCGGTTCTCAATGGCACCGCACTCCGGCGGTGGCGGGAGGGTCCCTCAGGGCTGGGACCGGCCCAGAGCCGGCTGGGGCGGGGGGACGGGGAAGGAGGCCCCGTGACGCCGGGACCGGGGTCCCGTCCCTGCCCTGCGTGGTGCCGTGGGTGGCGGGGTCCCCGCGGCCAAAGTCCCCGGCAGGGTGGTGGCGGCCACCGCCCCTCTGGCCCCTGCCCGGCGCTGAGAGGGGCTGGGCCGGGGGCGGCCCCGGGCAGCAGGAGCCCCCCACCCGCAGCGAGGACAGCTTGCAGAGGGCAGGTGAAATAGCTCTGCGCCAGGAGGATCTGATCCCTTTCCCTCCGGCCTGCGCTTAAGCACTTCTTCTTGGGAAGGAAATACCTGGTCGTCAGGTCCAGGAGCAACTAAACACCTTGTTTCTTGTCATACCGTGAGGTACCGGCACATGTGTTGGTCGTGCAGTGTCTTTTATTGCTGACGTATTCTGCGTGTAAATGCCTTTCTGTGCAGCTCGTTTAAAAACTTTAAATGTTGTGGCTTTCAAAAAGCATTCTGATTTTATGCCTGTGGTACCTGGGTGTGTATTTAAAGCTGATGAAATGAGATAGATCTGAGCTCAGAAGAGAGGCGAGAGCCTTTGTTCACCTTCCAAATCAGGATTTCAGCAAAGTAGAGAAAGGCTCAATCAAAAGGCCCATGTTCAAACTAATAGTGTGAGAAATAGAGTAGCTTTATTTTACATATGGTATATTTTAATGAAGTAAATTCTTCTAAGCTTAGAAGGCAGACGCAAGCTTGCTATCTTGACCTTTAGACATCAGAATATTGTGAGTTGGTTTACATTTATTTTTTTACAATAAAAAGGACAGAAGTGAAGGAAATATCCTCTTGATCAAAACCTGTTATTTCTAAACAGGGTGGTGGGGATTTTTTGTTCTGTGAGATGTTCATAATCTCTATGCCAGCTGTAGCAGGATCTGATTTTCTAGGTTGGATTTAGACAGATAGCTTTTATCAAACTATAAGCAGATGCTTCTCTTAACTTTTTATAGAATCATTGCAGTCTCCCCCAGCTGTTACTACTGCATCTGGTTTCTTCGCTTCTGTGCTGATGCTATTGACAGTTCTTTGTATTTATGAAGATGTAGTATTTTAGCTGTCAAAACATAAATTAAAAACCTTTTGTTCTGGCAATTAGAAAAAGAATAAGCTTCTGACAAGACCAGACTAAGCTGTTGGTAGAAGTGAAAAGTGCCTTCAAAGTTAAGCCTAGGGAGCAAACTTTTGAGTGCTTTTTGCATGTGTTTGTACATAGTCTTTATTGGATAGCAGAATTTACCTAAAGACCTTTGTCCAACTTTCAATGAAATGCTTTTTGTTGTTTGCTATCTTAAAGAGCAAATGTTTTTTGCTCTTTGAGAGGAAGGATGTCAGACAACAAACTGTGATCTCAAGCAGCCGGAGCATGGAGAAGCTTTATTAGAAGCACTCAGCAGTTTGTGTTGAAGTGTCTAAAGTCTAGTCTTCCTTTGTTTGTCCTTGTAAAAAAAAAAATAAAAAAATTACTTCTGACAGGACAGTTTAAGCCAAAATCTGCACTTCTTCAAAAAACGTGTTAGAGTACATTGATAGTTGCCATAGGGGCCGTCTAGTACAAAGTCTGACAAACAGGAAAGTCTGGAGAAGCATTTCATAACTGAAACTTTTAGCAAGTTGAAATAGTTGAAAAACGTCTATGTTGCCTTTAGTAAACCAGAAGAGAGGCTGAGCAGACATTCCTCATTTGTGAGGAAGCCTTGAGACACCACACCATCCCCACAGGAAACTGCTCATGCCCAGCTGTGACCACGCTCCCTGCAAGGGAGACATCAGCTCAAACTTCCCATCCCTTGTCCAAGGGCAGGCATCTGCTCCAGAGACAATTGCAGTTCAGAGATGCTTTATCTTCCACACACCTTATCGCTGCATGTACTCAATTAATAGAAAGAAAGAGAGAAATGTGTTCTGAAAAACTGTTCAGTTCATACTTTTAAGTACCTGGAAGCTTTCTCCTCTGCTCCCACAAGGGAGGGAGTTCAACTCCACCAACTTAAGCAGATCCTGCAACCTTGGCACTTGAACTGAACTTGCTTTTAACACAAGAGAGGAGCATGGCATTGTACCCAGGGGCTGTGTGCAAAGGATAAGAATCCCCAAGAGGGAAGCAAGAACAGTTGCTAGGGCCAGAAGCATCACTGAGGAAGGAGGCTTCCAAAATAATCCCTAATTTTAACATGACAGCAGACACTCTAGCTGGAAGTCCAGTTCACATTGAGAAATCAGTTTCCTCAAACAATCCTGTTTACTTGTGGTTCCTGAGAAGGGGTTAATTACAAGCTTTTCTGCTCATTGAGGCATGCTGGATGATTTGGGCATGTGGAAATTAAATTATAGCCTAAATCCACCCTCTAATTTCAATGCAAAGATAGGTTTTCCTTCCTCTATGACACTAGTGCAGAAACATGCTGTGACTAATGTCCCAAAATTCAAGCCAGGAACATTTATTCCCTCTTCTCATGGATTTTGCTATTTTAAAAATATTAAAACCAAAGGCAATATATTTGATGCTTGCAGGAAAACAAGAATATTATACTTTATTACACTTCTCCTAAGATTTTTTATGGCACCAGTTAAAATTGAACACAACAGTTCAGTAAATATGGTGCAGACAAATTTTGAAAGCAGACAACAAACACTTAGAGCTTGTCACTTGTTCAGGACTTTATTTGCTAACAGAGCTTGTGTGTGTGTTTATCAACAAACTGTTTTGAGGGCACTTGCCTGAGCAGCAGTTGTTACACCCAACATATCTACAGGTAGTTTAGTGCTATGAAAACTCACTTGTTTGGCTGTAAGCAGCATCAGTTGGTAACTGAAGATTCATTTGTGTGAAGTATTAGCCAAGTCTTGTCTCTGCAAGTATTTATGCACATCTGGTCCTGTGATCTCAAATGCATGAAATTAGATTATGCCTTCATGTTTTTTTCCTCTGGAAGATGGGACAGTTACTCTCTCAAGCTACAGAAAGGCATTTTACTTGACTCTCACCCTTTCAACACATTCTTCAAGTCTTGTTCTGTCATTTTATCTCTAATGTGTACTATTAAATGTATGTATTTAGTATCTTCTATGAAAAGAAAGTAACACCAGTGATGTACTTCCCCAGCAGTCAAAGTTCAGGGTTGTTTTATTTTGATGGCTCCCCCCACAACAACTTGCTTAACAATTTGTGGGTTGCCTCTTTATCTGTGTTCTGAGATCAACTAGCAGAGAATTATTTTTTAAAAAAATAAGGACCCTGTAGATAGTTACCCTGTTGAGTTTGGTTTGCCAGCATTTGGAAAGCATCTGTGCTGTAGATTAGAAATATCCAGTCATAGTTTGCAACAGCAAATTCACATCCAACTCTTGAGAGGCCACAGTCCAACTTCTTTAATCAGTTCTTTTTGTGAGGTTTCAGTCAGAGCAGCAAGGAGGAAAACCCAAATGAACTGGTTGATTCTCCTAGGATGGTTAAAGTGCCGTGTCTTGCCTCTCAATGCAGGAGTAAGGACATTTGCTTTCTATTTTAAATCTGACAAGTCAAACAAGAGATCACCTATTTATTTGCTTCTGTACAGAGAAGTCTTAACAAAATCTCTGTAGTGTTATTTGTCCTGTAGCTGTTTATCAGTTTAGGACAGGTTTTTCCATGAACTTAATTTTAAGGCTGCGCAGTAGCCTATTCTTCAGAACACTCCTAAAACAAGGTAATAGAGTGAACATAAGCAGGAAGAGACAATATTACCTGGCACTATTAACTCCAGAACAACTGCAGAGTTACGAAACTTGTGTTTGTGGTCAGTTTAAACAAACATCTGTAGCTCAAGCACTCCAACACTTGCTGGCAAAACTTCTCATGTCAAAGACTGACCTACTTTTCTACAGTCCTCAAAGTTCCCTGTGAAACATCTTCCTAACTCCCAGAGCTTTTTCCAGCTTTATTCTCACCATTGTTTTTCTTCCTGGGAAGTCTTTCTAGCAGAGCATTATCCTCTTTGAAAGATGGGTATAGCTGTAGTGAAACTGTAGTTATACCAGAATCACTAGGAGTATCTATGAACTTTATATTACTCTGCAGACAGGGAAACTTCCACATCCAACTTCAGCCTGGTCTGCTGCACTCACAGGAACTGAAGTCAATGATAGTCTTGTCCATCAATTCCTAGAATAGTCACTGAAGTTTTGAACTAGTTTGATGCAGCATTCCAAAGTTGAGAAATCTAATTGTAAGCAACACTGAAATAAGTTTCCAATTTCATTGCTAGGCTGGTAGGTGTTTGGCAGCTTATTAATTAGCAATGCTTACCTGCTACAGTGTTTACAAAACTAACAAGGTAGCAGCTTTAATTGGCTTAAAGATTCCCCTTTGTTCTGAGGTTTCCTCTGTGCACTTCCTCAGATCTCACTCTGTTAGACTTCTTGCAATGGAATAGAAAGATGAACCATCAAATTCATGGATTAAAAGGAGACACTGGCCAGCCAAAAGAAGGAACAGGACTTCCCAGAAGCTGAGACATATACTCTGTAGTGACCCAAAACAGAACTTGCACATAGCTTGCTCTAATGCAATTTCAAAACACCCTAGAAAACATGAGTTTGTTCTGCCTCATCCAGGTTTCTGGTTTTTTGAACCCTCTTACCTTCTACAAAACTTAAAATACTTTTCAAGCAAGAGTTGTCCACATTCCCAGTTAGTCTGACTGGAACAAGTTCCCACCCTGACAGCATTGAGAGACCTTTGTTTCAGAGACCAGAGTTTCACACAGAAGCTTTAGGTAGGTTGTAGTTGGTAGTTGAATGTCATGGTAGTCAAGGTACCTGTACCTTTCATATCAGAATTATTTCCAGCATTGACAGAAGTTCTGCACTGTGCAATGATCTCTAGTTCTGGCATGCTAAACACACTCTATCATGTTTCTTATGACTGAGTTATGAGGCACACCTGCAAATAAAGCAAGAGAAATTTTACCAGGTTTGATTTTACCTGTCTGGTTCCCGAGTGAACACCAAAACTTCATGTCCTCCTCATGTTAACTTTCATTGAAAAAAGTGTAAATATTTAACTATGGTTAACCTGAGATTTGCATTAACTTTATATTTGAGCTACAGTCAGTTGTCTACTTGTCAGATTTAATGCAATCCCTGTGTAGTGTTGGAAGTGGGGGTTTATGCCCATGACAATGGAAGGGGCATCACAGGATACAAATGAGTTGCCAGGTGCCACAGAGAATACATCTGACATCAACTTAAAAGTGGAAGTTGACATTGGAGTTCAGGTTTTTCTTTTTCATCTGCAATATTGCTTTAGTACTTTGTAGTTACAAATTTATATCTATGATTTATCCTTTGATCTCTCCAAAGCCTACCTATCCAGCATTTTACTGGAATTATGGTTTCAGTATTTTTAATTCTTGTTTAGTGCCAACCTAATAAAATACTTAAAATAATGCAGTTGTCATTAGTAAAATTATATCCCCTAGTTTCCTTTGTATCATATTAAGATATCAATTACTCTTTGCATCCTTGGAAGTCATTGGTGCCTTATGCTTCAGCTGTTGTTACAGTATTTGAATTTCCACAGAGCAGAAGATAGTAATTTAATCCATCAAGTGAGAACTGGTAGAGCTTCTTCCCCCTCCCACCCCCTGCATCTTCACAGCCAACATATAGGATAAAAGCCAAGCTTACACAGATATAGAGAAGAGGTATTCAAAAACCAACAGATACTGTTCAGAGGAGGGTTTTTTTAATATAGGTATCTGATGTGGCTCTTGTGTCTCTGGCAAAAAAAGTTTTCTGTTAGCTAAAGCAGCCTTAGTGTGGAAGCTGATTTGACTTGTTCTTACACGTTTATCTCTGAATTTAGGCTGATCTCAGAAAGAATGTTGAGTCAAAGTTTTACTTGAAATTTATAAAATAGCAGGCTACTGTGTATCTTGCATTTATGTAAGATAAGCCTCTTCTATTTCTCTCAGTAGGGAAATTAAGGCAACTTGAGCTCAGAGTCTCCATTAAAGATAAACCAGTGCTTTGCTTACATCTAGTGATCAGTGTTCGTATAGAAGTAGGAGATATGCTACATTCCCAGGTACAGAGAACAAGCAGAAAACATCATGCTCTATTAAGGGCCACATGGCAACATTTTGTCCTTTTTTCCCTTGCATGTTAGTACCACAGAGTTTATTAAATTTAGTTATTTAAGCAAATGAAAGGTGATTTTTGCACACCTGTTGTTCTCACATCTTAAGGAACACATCATATGTTTAGTCTAGATGTGCAATAAACTGCAGTAGCGAGCACAGAATATTAAAAGCTTTTCTCAAGTGCTGCCTTTTTGTCCTGAGACTACAGCAGGAGCACGCAGAGCAGCAGGTTTGTCATCTGTGTAGCATCACTCCCCAAGTAGTTTGAGGAAGTATCCCCATACACTCATTGGGCATTACTGTGAGGTTTCCAAAGCCATTTGGCCTCATGCCCAAGCAGACACAAAGTCTGGAAGACACCTGACAGCAACCAAGGTTCTCTTAGGAACCAGATCTCAACTGCACATTGCTAAATTCTTGACAGCCAGGATTTTCAGTTGTGATTATGAATTTGAGATTCCATTGTCATATTTCTCCTGAACAGAGTTCTCACTGTGACAGAAATGTTATGTATAGAACAGACTTAAGGGAAACGGTATCAGATTAGTTCAGTCATGAGTGAGCCTTTGAGTTGATTATGTACATGACTAGAATTTCATGCAGCATTCTTCTGGAAGAATGGCAGGCTTCGGTAAAAGGAGAAAGAAGAAGAATGATTTTTTTTATTTTCAGTCAGTATTTTGGGATAGCAGTGCACAAAAGAATAGTGTTAGTAAATTTATCCTGTATTGAAAGGATTGTAACTAACTAGGAGCAATAGTCTTCTATTAGAGATTGAGAGTGCAGGGCATTATACTTTGTAATTCTGCAGAGGACTATTTATATGGGTTGCTCTGTATGCTACTCTGTACATAACCTTCATCTACTCTGTAGCAAGTCAGAAGCTTATTTTGTCCTTGGGACAGCTAATTATATCCATCTTTTCATATTTGTCAAGAAAGCAGGGAAGAAGATCATATACTTTACTCACCAATGAAGGCAGACTGCCTGCATTCCTCTTTCCTCCTCTTCACATGACATAATTTAAGCTTTTTGAGAAGGAAGGCTAGACATGCTTGGAATCAAGAGTTTATCTTATGTTTTAAGTGTCAGAAACTTCTGATCAGAGACAGCCTGCTAAGGAAGCAGAGAATTAATGTCAAATCAGCTTGGTTTGAAAGGTCAAAGGAAATTGTATTTTAGGAGGCAGTAAAAAAGCTGTCTATTTGCATGGCTTTAAATAAAAATTTTGTGTATGGGAAAATTCTTACAGAAACCCTCGCTAAGGGGGACCCAGTTTTGATTCAAGTGTTGGCATGAACTGTTGCTAACTCTCCTTAAGGGAGTTCTGCAACACCCTCAATTGCTCTTGAAGGAAGAGTTTGCAGAGAGAGAAGGTAGAGGAGTGACCACTGTCCCCATTGATGTACAGCCATGTGGTGAAATAGACCAGCCCATCTGGAAATTGGACACCAAGAAATACCTACCAGCCTTTAACACAGGTGGATCTTCTAAAGGTACTTTAAACATTTCACTTCCATCTTAACTCTTTCGAGTAGACTTTAGTGTATTAGAATACTGGCCTGTTGTTACAGTCCAGCTTAAGATTTCACCATTTCTTAGTAAAGTTACTTCCTTTCTCAGAAGCTGAAGTAAAGAGGTAAAAAGTCCTTCTGTTTGTTATTTTGCTTGAATCTTAGTAGCCTTAAAATAAAGTTTAAAAACAGCTCAGTCCAGGAAGTGGCATCCTTCTGAGCAAAGAGGACATCCAAAAATATCTGCATTCTTTCTGCTCCATGCTTCTGTCACAGCAGCTGTACAGAGCATGGGTTACCATCTCCACCTCCTTGTTGCCTTTTTTTCAGAGTCACTAGCCAATCTGCTCAGATGAGCTCTGCAGCCTCCTGCATGCTGCCTTAAATGACTTCAGCAGCAGGCTAAGGAGTAGGACCTGTGCTGGTTGACAGTTTTACCAACAGCTCAGCTATTCAATTGGAGGGAGAAAGTAAGAAGCAGTTGGGGAGGGTTGTAAGCAGAGTCCTCTCCAGCCACTGCTGCTGTTGGATGTTATGCCCACAGCCTCAGATCAGATGAGCTCAATGCAGCCTCTTGATGTGTTTTCCAACACTCAGCACTGCCTTACTTGAGAAGGCTTCTCACATACCATGTTTAGTTATCCAACACCAATTCTTAAAACCTAGCTTACCATTATTAGTTGTGCATTTTAGCTTCAAATTGGTAAGTCTGTGGTCACATAATTTCTTTTAAGAGAAATACATTTGAGATGACCTCAGTAAGGTAGTAATTTTCTCTTTGCCCTTGACCTCTGCAAGAAATCTTTAGCATTATTGTGCTGTGTGACAGCTTGCTGCCTGGTCACCAGACAAAGTCACAAACAGGGTCTGGAACCATGCAGCAAGTGCCATTAGAGGCTCTATTCTCTGCAGTTCTCAATGAACCAGACAGAGGAAATCACTGGCTGAAAACCCCATGCAGCCTTTGAGAGCAAATGCATGTTGTTTTTAAATACTCTTTCCAGAAAGAGACAGAGAAGCCAGTAAATTTCTCAATCCAGTTTGGGCCATTCATTTATGGAATCCTCATTAATCTACAAGACATCATTACAATTGTATTGTTGCCATAAAAACACAGTATTTAAACGGCTCCAGAAAAGGATTCTTTTATGTGCTTGCCCCTCTAATTCCTTCAAAGGGAACTGCATTATACTACTACCATACTGACCTTAAGGATTAGTTTCATAAGAATTAAGAAACACTGGCTCCCTGGTTTTACACGTATCTTCCACTCCATCACTAGAATAAGTTCCTTTTCTCTCACCTCTGGCAATCCCTCCATGACCACCTTCTCCCTCCCTACACTAATTAGATGGGCAGAATTAACTGGAACACAAACCTCTACTGCTGATCTTTAAGGTTCTCATATAACTACAGCCCTACCAGTGGCCAGCTGAAAATATTTCACAGTTCATGATGGTCTCTTGCATCTGTTTTCCCTGATAAAGCAGTACCTTGTTTTCCTCTTAGTAATATTGTATACCTCATTCCTAATGTTGCCAGTTCTGAAATAGTAGGTGCAGGGAATGAAGCAGTAGAATGTTTGGAAAGGTGCAAATTCAAATAAAAAAGGACTATATTTTGATGTAGGCACACCTGTAAAGGGTGCAGCTAATGTCAGTTTTTCAGCTTTTTGTGTCTAACTTCACATTAGCATTCACCTTAACATGAGTGCTTATGAAGTCCGCACTTTAAAACACCAAAATAATTTCTAAACATATTTGTATCCTCTGTAAGTCTAGCTTTCCAGGAAGTAAATTTTATTTTCATGTTGTTAATACCTATATTCAAGGAATCAACTTTAGAATTACAGCTAATTGTAGTTATACATTCTGTCTTTTTTCACAGCAGAAATAAGATATTCCACTGCTTGAGCTAAAAATATATATTAATAGTTTTTTATTGAAAGTGCAAAAATCTGATTCATTATATTCTGAAAATTTAACATACAGCTACAAGCAGGTTAAAGTAATAAAATTTACACCTTATTATAAACATAACTGTAGATTTTATTAATAGTGAAAGCTGTAAAAGGTGCTTGGAAGCAGAGCAGAGTAATAGAGGTCATTGCTTTTTTTGTCATTTCAGTGGAGGTTTCATTACTCTGTCCCCACCATAATGTGTTTTTTTTTTTCTGAATTCCACTGCATGCTAAAGCAGAGAGATCCTGGTTTGGGCACAGATCCTGCATCTTCCACATCATGGTGATCCTAGTGACACGCTCGGAGGTTCACATCCATGTAGGTCATGTTACTGGAGCTGTAGAGGTTGATCATAGTACAGCATTCAGAAGAAAGTAATTTTGGAGAGGAGGTATTTTACCTCCTCTCAACTGGCTTGGAACTGAATTGTTTCCTTGTACTTTTTGTGTTTTGCTGTAGTGCTTTCCCAAAGTCTCTCTCTTTTCAGACTGCTGTACTGTTGAACACCGTGTAAAATGTTGGGATGGTTAAGTTGTCAAATCACTAGTCCACACTGCCAATTGAAGCACTTCTCATATTCTGGAGATTCCAAAAAAAAAAAATAGTATTTCTGATATCAAGTCCTTGGTTTTTGAGAGTTCTGGTTCAATCTGCATAAATCTCCCTTTATTCCTCCTCTCTGCATCCGCTTTGAGCAGCCTCTGGTCCATTTACAAGATTAGTTTTCTCCTGCAACTGTCAATCATTCCCTCCTGACTGTATTTTCAATTTGCTTTCATTCTCCACATGGTCTTTATGCTCTTAAGTTTTCCTCCTTTCCTTGCAAGAGACAAGATAATGAACTTGTTTTCCTTGAATAATCGTAGTCTTGTCAGTTTTAAGTGGAAAACCAAAAATTGTTTGATGCTGTATGGCAGCATGTGTTCCTGCCTGCATAGTACTCCAGAGATAAAACCACTTTAGTGTCTCAGATCCATGACTTTTCTTTCTCTTATCCATTAAATAACTATATCTGATTCTCACTTTGGTCTTGTCCTCTGAGTCTAGAGGGCCACTGACATCCATCTAAGTATTCACATCCCTACTGACTCCCTCAGCTTGGCATTGAGGGTGTTCATAATCATTTTCTGCCTGGAAAAACAGGGTAACTGGCAGTGAGGATGCTCTTGTTTAGTCAACTCTTCTGGCTGTGGGGGATGTACAGTTTGCAAGGCTAAAGCATGCCCACTTCTCATGCAGATATAGTCCAAGTTAAAAAAAAAAAAAAACCAAGGAAAAATGAAGTATTTGTAGCTCCAGTGACATTGAGGCCAACACTATCCACAGGGAGTGTATATCCAAGGAACCATTTAAGCTAATGCCAGGAAAAGTGTGGCTTGTTCCTCTGCTGTGCTGTGTCAGCAAATAGGAGACTGGCATTTGTCATTGTGGAGTTTATGAAAGTGCTTGTTGTAGCTGTTTCTCTGGCTGATTTGAATTTTTATTTTGTTTATTAGGTGTAGATTGTGAGTGCCAGGGCTAAATGCTGTTTTATATAAAATCTCAATAAGATTAAATCCCCTTGCCATTCCGTAATTAATTTCAAGGATACTGTGTTGTTTTCCCAGAGAACTTGTGGTGATCTCTAGGTGCATTCCTGATTACAGAACATCTCTGGATTGAAACAGTGAGGGATGTGCTCTGTATGAGATATTGTGGGGCAGTTAAAGTTTGCAGAGCAACCTCAAAAAAGCATAAATCACCTTTAGGAGAACTGAATGACTTCTGCTCTACCAACTCCAGCATCACATTCCTGCCAGCACAGATCCACTGGGCACAGCTGGGAGACTGAACAAAACAGCAGATCTGTGTTCAGTTGATACTACTTCTGCTGCAGTAGTTAGTTTTCACTCTTGTCATAAACAGAAACCCTTACAGACTAATTACCAGATATACTGCAGCAGTAGCATGTGTCCCCTGAAGGTTGCAACTGGCATTTGCTTTAAAAGCTGTGTAAAGAAGATCTTTTTGGGATATCATTCATTTTTGTCTTTTTCCAGCATTACTTGTGAGAAAGGGCAAATGAGCCCACCTGGAAAAAGAAGTTCAATTGTCTGGCCTATTTTTCTGAATAGCACACAGAGCTGTAATCTCACCTTGAGGGAATACACACCATCTTTATGCCAAATGGCTTGGGCAATATGGAATTTGTTGGTGCCAGGTGTTCTTGAAGGGATGTAGCTCTACAGTGTAAATGTACTGCACTGGATAAAGCCCTGTCTATACTTTTCTTCCCAATGTCAAAGAAGAGGTGTCTATGTTGTTGGAAAAAGCTCTAGTCTAGGTAAAACCACATTGTTCATATGCTTAAAATTTACCCCAGTTTAACCATTTCTGCTTGATTTCCCCACTGTGCATACCTTTATCCCTGGGTGAATGTGTCTGGTTTCAAGTCACTTCAAAGCTTTGGAATTGGACTCTTTGAGAATAAAAATATTCAGGCAAAGGTTAAATAAGGGATAGTTAGCTCAACTCTAAATTCACTTTGTGCATTAATCTGGATTGACTCGAGTGTAGTGACAAATTCCCAATTAATTCAATTGCCAGAGAAAGGTACTGTTTAAAAATTAACATTGTGTTGAAAAGGTGTTCAGTAAGGGGAATTCAGACAGAATCAGTGTGTGAATGCAAGAGAAATCCAGTGCTTGACCTTTTATTCCTACTTTCTCTTGAGACTGCCAACAAGAATTTCTTAAGTGCTCCCTTTGCAGTTGATTTTGGTGGTGTGAACACCTGCCTTTTAACAATTAGAATAAAACTCATAAGCTCATTTTCTGGAAGGCAGGAGCTATCAGATGTAATGACTGCAGGCTTTATTGATCTGATGGGGAGGATTTGGAGTGGTAGCACACAGCCTGAAGTTTCTATGCCCAAAAAAAAAATCCCCGAGTCCCTGAAGTCCTTTGTGCAAATGAATTCTTCCTCTTTTACAGACCTCTCTGAAGTTGAGACATGTCTGTCTGAAGACTGAGCTACGGATTTTCCCTGAATGTTTTTACAAAGACTTTTTCAATAGTGATTTTTTTGCTTTGTTCTGTATAGGTGGAAGCCCCACTTGATAGCAACACTGAAATATCCCCTGGCCTAGTTTCTGTTCTCAGGAGCACAAGTTAAAGTGTTCTCTGGAATGCAGTTTTATTTCTGTTTTTTCCTGATTCCCTGGAAGAGCAAGAAACCAAACAAAAGCAACTTCATATCAGAAATGCAAAAAGTCCAGGGTAGAACTTTCTCTGTAGGGACAACTTTCTGTCCTTCATGTAAAAGACACCGATGAACAGCTCTTGATACGAAAGATGCCTCCTTTCATGTACCATACATTCACTGCTTACATAAGATTGTTGGAGAACAACGAAGTGTCATTTGAATCCCTTAAAATGATGTCTCTTGAAGACTTCTGTGGTAGCTGCAGTTGATTGTATATCCAGAGTTAAGGATCTGCCCTCCTGTGCATGGAGGGGTGTTTAAAGGGCAGCTCAGAACAGGATCTCTCCCCAGTAGTAGTGCAATGTGCTTGTAGCCTCTTCCAGTCTTTGAGCAGGTATGCAGAAGTAAGAAGTATTTCAAATGTACAAAACCTGTGCTGTTTGATTCTGCCCTGGCTAGTCTTTGCTGAAGAAGATTTTTAAAAATCACAGTTCTTCCTGGTTGCTAAATTTGGTGTTCTGACAGTGAATTGTCTATCAGCTCTATCTGTGAATTGTCATGTTTTATACGCTAAATTTGGGGGATTGTGTATTTGGGTTTTGTTTCATGAAGACTGAGAAAAAGAATTCCATTAAAAGATGGAATATACATTTGTTCTTCGTAGAATATTTTTTGCCAACAGAAATTACAATAAAATTCTTGAGTAAACAGTATCCACCTGAGAGGTAACCAAGCTAGCAGGGCTGTTGGCAGCTAAGACACTAATCACCTACTTAATATTAATATATGGCAGTGCAGGGATGATTAATAGGAGGTTTACAAACATAGGTGTTTGGCTAATACACGTATCCTGTGTATGTGAATGATGTGGTGCCATCTCTGACATTGGCAGCAGTCCAAGGAACAGTGAGAAGAACCTGATGTTGAACTGCTGGACATGCAGTGGTGCCACTGTTCCATGCCTTTTTATCCTTGGAAATGGAACAAATAAATACTCTCTACAGAGAAGAAGCCCATTTGAGTTGCTTGGAATTCAGGCACAAAGAATCCAGAAGAATTTTTGCACTATTGAGAATGGCAGCCTGGTAAAATAGTGGGTTTTGAAATAAAGCTCTTTTGGATTAATAGGGAAAGCCTTTATGCAAAGTATTACTGTAATTGCAGGCTCATGTTCTGATTGCTTTATCAGGGGAGATGCATCCTCAATGGCATCTTTGTTTGTCTTACAATGGAAAGAGATAGAAAATAAGCAATTAAAGCACACTTATTGAAATGCCACAAATCTGAGCATTCAGCTATGCACTTCTAGCTAAGATTGTTGGTTAGTTTTTGTATTAAAAAAAAAAATATTGCTGCGGTCTGTGCTTGCTTTGTAGTATTGCCAGACTACTGACAAAGGAAAAATTTTCTCTTTTTGTTTCAACTATGATCTTCTTTCTTCTCTTCCTGCTTCTCACCCTAAAGCAGTCTTTTATGAGTGTGCTCATAGAAATTAGAGGTTAATTACCTCTGTTGTATATTTGGGATCCTTGTTATTCCAATGAACCTTGTAAAGAAATACTACAGAATCTGACACTGGTAATTTCAAAAATAGATGGACTTTGCTCTGATTGTGTATTAGCTGATATTTTAGTAGTGAATAGTGTATTTATTGACCTTTATGAAAATGAAAAACAAACCCCTTGCTCCCTGTTTTGTGGTCTAGTGCCACATAGGCATGAGCAAGTCCAACATTAAATTTGTATCTCCCAGGAACAGAAGATTCCCAGAGGAAAATCAGCAGACATCTTTTATATAGTGATAAGGAAATACATTTTCTAAAGAAAATGGCTTGGGTTTATCCTCTAATACCTCATAAGAGCAGTCTAATATTAGTGGAAGATTAACATTATTCAGTCATTTAAATGTCAAATCTTTATGGCAAACCAGCATAGATTTTGAGTTAAATCTCAAAGACTCTTGCTTTCTAGTTGTGTGTGTCTGTGTGTTGCTTAATCTCCCTGGCCAGTACAGGGGATGTTGTGATCTCCTCATTAAAGACGTCACACTGAGAAGATTGGAGCAGAGGAATAAATAGAACAAGTGCTAGAAAGCCAAGCAGCTCATCTTGGTTGAACTAAAATGCCTTCCCCATAAGTTCCCATTTTGCAGAGTATCTGACCAGCTCATTTGAGGCTCTGCTAAGTATGTGTGCATCAGGTTCTGAAATGTTGTACCTCATTGTGTATCTCAGTAGCCAGTGTTTTTAACATGTTACTCTGGAGAAAGCAAACAAGGGCAATGGCTCCCAGAGGGCAAAGAGGCTCAAAATTTTGCTGGTGAGGTTCAGTATGGAGCTTGAGCACTTAAAGTTCTGCTGTATCTGGATTGAATGTTTGCAGCCCCATCTCATTATCATTAGCCTGTATTCCTGACCTGTGCACCAGAGTTAATCTGGGCCAGGGCTGCCAGATCTGTCCAGGCTGATTCTGTGTCTCCAAGTGCCAGGGGTAAAGTCACAGCATGTGTCTGTGAGACAGGTCTGCTGCTTCTCCTTGGAACTGGTCTGTGTGGAACAGTAGGGCTGTCAGATGTTCAGACACCCTTCATAAATGGAGGAAATCCAAAAAAACAAATACATGTTTTTTCATGGCCTTTTGTGAAATGAAGAATGGAGCCCAGCATTTAGGAGTTCAGTGACAGGTAGATAGCTAAGATTTGAAAGATGACTCACTAAAATGTTTAATTGTTTGTGATAGTAAATTGCATACAAAGAATTGTCCTTTCCACAAGAATGAGTAAAAAATGAGTCTTTACCCATACTCAGCAGGATCTGGTGAGGCTGGAACTACTGGAAAGTTTTTCAAGCAAAGTGGAGTTAGGAAAAGCTCATTGCTGGAATTTACTGCTTTTTTCCATAAGTTTTTTTTTTTTTTTTTTAATTCCAGCACTGTGCTTAGTCTTTGTCCTCCTCTGATCCCAATAGATTCTGAAAGAATGTGATGAAAAAAGGAATCAAGGCAGGTTGCAGCGGAGTGGACACTTCCCGACAGTGACTTCTTGCAATCCAACTCTGAGAAGCTTTAGTGGATATGGAAACAGCTAATCTCAAAGTATAGTTCCCTTACAGTGCAGTGCAAGGGAGTATCTCAGTGTCACAGGGCCATTTGGGGGTCCTTGTAGAGCTGGTCGGGTGGCATTTCTTCTGAAGGCACAACTCTGCCTAGCACAGAGTTTATTTTTAGTATTTTAACCAAACAGATTCAAGAATTAGAAATTTCTCTAAAATTTAATCACTTGACCACTGTCATCCTGTGTTCAAGGAGTCTGACTTGAGGCTGATGGTGGAGTGAAGGTGTTACAAGGCTGTTTGGACTTACTTAAGCAAAATGTGTTTATATTGGTTCATCTCTAAGAGTCCTTTAGACTCTTAGTCCTCTCTGAATGTCATTCTGTGCAAAATTGATGGTCTCTGTACAAAATGGAGTCTGCCTGTCCCTGCCAGCAGTGAACAGCCATAGCATTTGTCCCAAGACTTTGTCCTTTCAGATTTACTGCTGGCTGCCTTTTGCAAAATTATTGCTGCAGTTCCTGGAGCTGGCTGTTTTGAGGACAATTTGAATACATGGAAAAGTGCTGTGTTTCCACTCTTTAACTGGGCTATTTTTTTACATGTTATGAACTGTGGAAGGAAACCTGGTCTATTAAAGCATGATAGAAACTTTGTATCAGGGCCATCACTAGTTTTTAGAGTATGGAGATGTTTTAGCTTAGGTGGCTACTTGCCTTAAATCAGCAAAAAACTACCTGTGATGTTGAGCATGACCTGTACACTGAATTCACTGAAGCACTTTGAGCTCAAAATATACTTGAGTGTCCAGACTTAGAAGAGAAAAAAGACAATTTTCACAGGAACTCTAGTTGAATTAATATGAACTAAAGCAGGAACAAATGCTATATTTACCCGCGTGGCTTTCCTATTTTGTACTTCTGGTGATTTTTAAAGTTGTCTTAAAGAACAAGAATATTATTGATAAGTTCCAGAGGCTTACACATTTTTCTAGTTTAGAACACTTTTGTTTCTATTGTCAGAGGCAATAGAGCCATTTTGCTGTCCTGCTTTAATATGGCATTTTAGACACTAAAAAGTCCTTCTAATTTTGCACAGTCCTCTTAATTTCCTTCCTGCTCCCCACTTCCATTAGTAATGCTTGACAGTGACTCAGAACCATTCTGCATTGGAGATAGGGTGACTGAGAAACCAACAAAAGCAGGAGAAACAGAGTGAAGGAAACCACTGGCACCCACCCCACAGCATGATTGCAGCAATCTGTGCTCCTGCAGTCACTCCAAGTTACAATAAGAGTTTCCATCAGCCAGGGAGCACAGTTCCTGGCTGCCTAAAGAGAGAAGCAGTATTTTCTATTGAAATATAAGTCACAAAGCCTAACACCCCCTGAGATGTCTTTCCTCTTCTCTTACTGATTCATTGTGTAGCTGTGGGCAAGTCTTCATGCTTATTTCCCAGTCTCTACAGCAGGCAGTTATTAAAAAGCTACTTTGAGAGCATGAGTTGAAGTTTTTGTAGCACAGTGTAGTACTAGGTATGGATTAATTTACTGATCACTGAGCTGTACTGTGTGGCCTGTTCAGGGGGGCATTCTGTCTCTCCAGTTATTTGATGAGGTTTGCCTCTTGTCTGGGGTGGCTCTTGGTAGATGACAACGACAATGTGAAGCTGTACAAACGGCTAGCACAGTCCACGCCAAAGCCAAATCTGTCACTAATTTCCAATCTGCATATCTGTTCTTAGAAGTACATGATTTATTAATGCCTCCAGTAAATTACACATTCTTTTAAAATACATGAGACTGAAGTAGTCTTCAGAGCTCAGTAGGCTGGTGTGTGAGAGCTCTGTATGAAGAGGTGTGAAATGAAGGAGAGAAAAAAGAAATGAAACACTAATGGGGAAGAAAAGCACATAGTCACTACATAAGCACAGGCAATTGGAAGTCATGGAGGCTTTCTGTGCTGTCAGTTGTTTATTGTACCAGGGGGACACTTTCAGCCCGAGATATTGCTTGGAGCTGGATGGATAAACGGAACAGCGGGGGGACCTGCTGATGCTCAGCTTTGCCGTTCTCAATAAACATCACTTTGCTCAATAGAGAAATTATTGCGGAGGCCTTCAAGGAACAAAGGCATTGACTGACCACAAGCAGTGCTGATAAAACTGCCTCTTTAGAACCTTTTAGGTTTGCTTTTTCTCCACTTTTCACACAAGGCTACAGGTCATTCAAGTGAAACTGTATGAAAATGCCAGTTAAGCAGCCATGTTTATCCCTTTTAAAAATTTGGTCAAAGAAGTCATTGTTCCTCTCCTCAGGTCTGTGCCCTTTCAGTATGGAGAAGTGTGAAGATCCTTTTAGACATAAAATAATCCAATCCTCCGGTGTTGCAAAAATTACATTAAATCAATCCAAGATTTCTTTTATAAGCAAGCCAGTATAATGCATATTTTAGAACAGTTGAATAATTGTATAAAATGAAGAGGCATATTGAGGTTTAAATTGCCTCATTCGTTTAAAGCTGATTTTATTGCATGACTGTCATGACATCAGCTCTGTAAAGAACAATAGTCCATAACAATTTACAGGGAGATAAATTCCTGTGAGGGCTTCTAGTTGCAACCTTATCTATGAAAATGAAGTTATACACCAGAACCCCTTGATAAATTGTTTCCATGAAACTCCCTCTAGTTCACTTATTGCTGAGAACCTTGAAATGTTACCATAATAGTTCAGCTGTGAAGAAATTATTGTTTTGAAGTAGTTAAGACAAAATAAAGTTATTTCAGTTGCTGATTCAGTGTTCACTTGCAGAGAGGAAAATTATTTGATGTGCTGAAATTAAAAAGTTGACAAACTGATTCCAATTGTTTTGGGACTTAAATTCTTTAACTTAATTTTAAGCATTCTGGATGTGGCTCCTTGAACTGTCCTGCAACCTGTCTCACATTTTGATATAGGCCAGGCATCTTCTCTAAGGATGTTCCAGTGTTTCAATTGTATTTTTAGTTTCTCTTGTACACACAGTGTCTCTGTTAGCTTTCTCCGTAGTTACATTCAGTTTTGTTCTGAGCTAAGCAACCCACTGTAAAATTATGTTCTAATAAAGCCTTATGGATTTTAAAGGTCACATTCTTTTCTCAGATGAATACATCATTCCCATTGATTCACCTGCTGTTTCTACAAACTCAGTATTACTGATGACATTAATTATGTTAATATTCAAAGGGTTCTTAGCACAAGCTTAGGCTTTTCTAACATGCTAGTTTTTGAGATGCATTTAAAATGCAGGGAAGATGGGAGGAGTGGGGTGTTACTGCACTGGAAAAGAGAAAATAATTTTCTTTGTGCAATTCCTGGTCCTGCAGGTTTTCCAAGTTATTGATAGTTTTGCTACCTAGATTGTAAAGCAATCTCCAGATGTGATCACATGTTTTTCCTGCTGAGGCATTGGTATAAAGGAACTCTGTCAAGGCTATTGAGATAAGCCAAAGAAAAGCCTAAAAAACACAGGCAGCAGAAAACAGCAGAAAACCACTACATTGCTTCAGCTTGCTTTTGTTTTGGCACTGTTATCTGGTTCTAGGAACCATTTTAACATCTGTCTCTAGAGGAAACAAAGCACATTTTTAATAGTAGCAAACAGATCTACACAGAAGGCAGCTTGCTCCCTCTGACAGGGGAATCTGCCCCCTGAGCCAGTGATGTGTGTGTAGATTTGATTTGGAGCTTATTCCCACTTTGAATAACATTGTATTCATTGTACCACAAGTACATTTTGGGTTTCACTTTAAAGTTTTTGTCAGGGATCTCAAATCTTAGGGTATGGGGTTTGGTTTGAGATGAGAAGTGGTGTAGTCTCCTTGGGTTGAACTTAGTTCCCAGAGAAGTCCCAGGAGCCTTGTCTTTTAGGCTTTGCTGGTGTGCCTGGGTAACAGGGCAGTCTCTTTCTCTACTGCAAATGGACCTAGGCAGCATTTTTGTTGCAGACTTTTGCAGTGTGCCTCAACATGAGTCCTGCTAAGTTGAAATGCATTCAGAGGTTCAAGCAGGAAATACTTGGTGTGAACACAGCTCAGCCTCAGAATGGTCATCCAAAATGCAGGGAGAATGTGACACATTGCAGGGAGTACTGGAGCTTCAGTCCAGGACCACCCTGCTGCCCAGTGGGAATGGTCAGAGCTCTGTCTACTTAACACAATAGAAGGGAGCAATATTAACTTCTGCCCTTTTAGCATAATCTGTTACAGCCAAGGTAAGGTTGGCATGGTGTGCAGTAACTTGTGTAACTGTCTTTCCAAGAGCATGGGCCAAGAGCAGCTTAATCCAGAGCTGTCTGATGGATATTTGTTGTAGTGATACCAGATCTGTGCAGGCACACACAAAGATGTAATGCAGAAACTATAAAGGGAAGTACAAAGTATATAGGTATATTATATTGTGTTGATCTTTTTGCTGTGATGCTGTAGCTGTTAAATATATCCCTCTGATTACATAATTTGCTGTGAAATTACTTTGTTGGCTGTTGAGGATTTTTGCTGCATTTTGTCATGTGGTTCACATTAATCTGTGGATCTCCCTGGCTTCTGTTGCGCAGCAATTTGTTCTGTACAGGAGACTTTAAAAGCAGGCTCTTTTACACCAAGTGAAGGAGTGCCAAGAGTGCTTTGAAGGGATAATTGGCTTCTTTCCATTTGAAGATATAATAGAGCACCTTTCCAGTCCCCAGCACCTCCCATCATTTGGGAGCACAGTAACCCATATCTTGTGCATCACTCCAGGAAAGTTGGTTTATAATAGATGAGTTTTTAAAAAGTTCTGTAAGAGCTGTCACAGCATGTTTTCTGTCTAATCAGGAACTCAACAAAGTGTGCTGCTTTCTGAAAGCAGAAGTTGACAGTACTCTGCCCCAAGGCTCCAATAATGTTTGAGGAATAACTTCCAGTTTTTATGTGTTGGTATTCCTGGTCACAGAATGGGTGGATGCTCATTCAGTAGATAGGATTTTGCACTGAATTTCATCCTTAGGCTTGGAGGAACACTGCCAGCGTGTGCACTTGTGGTTTATTAAACAGCAGACAGCAGCATTTCTCTTGAGTGTGAACAGAGTGAACTCAAGGACCTGAATCAGCAGAACATCTGTGCATATGCTTAAATTTAAGCACACAAGTAGGAGTTCTGTGAAAGACGGATTTGGGAATTGTGATAAAAAGTGAGAGTAGAGATGGCAAAGATTACAGTATGAATGGCATGAGTGGAGGAGCAGTGTAAGGCCATTTAGGTGGTCTATTTTGTAGTCCTGTAATTTGGTAGTTACTTTACATAATTTATATTGGTCCTTATTCCTCAGACTGGATTAAAACAACTGAGATGCAAATATTCTTCTGGGAAAATATGTCTGATATAAGTATAATCCCTAAAGTTTGAGCTTTACGTCCTATAAGGTAACATGCCTGCTTATGCCATGTTTATGGTTGTGTCTGCTTTTCACAACAGACCATGTAAAATCAGGAGTGAGGGTTGGTGAGTCCTGATCAGAAGCATTTTTGGTCTACAACAGAGATTGTTGTCTGAATTGTTCAGGGCTTTCAGCTCCACCTTCTCCCAGAGGACAGGTCTCATTAACATGTAATTGTTGAGATGCTGTTTGCACCTGGCAGGTAGTGAACTGTTTTTAATGTTGCATTTCATGTGGAAAAAAAAAAGCTGGCAGGGATGATGAGAGACCTTCCTTCTAGGAGTGGTTATGAACATTAGCCTTATTTTTATTATGAAATGTAAGAGTACAGCAGTTCCTGAGGTTTTAGAATGGTGTAGACATAGATGGCAAGGAATAAAATGAAAAATGGATCATTTTAACAAAAGAAATGATACCTACTGTTTGCCACAGCCTTTGAGATATTCAAGAGGTGCTAAACATTACAACATACAAATAATAGGGAGATTGAGACAGAACTTCTTTTAACTCCATATTACTTTAATGATAAATTTTGTTTGTACTCATTCTCTTCCTCAAGGCTACTTTTAATTACAAGTGTGGTAATACAAGGCAATCTTCTGCAATGCTAATACATTGAAAGATAAGGTTGTACATTCTGATTTGTTTCAACAAATCATAGAGATGACAGATACAAAAAAGAAAGAACTTCTGACATCAGAGGTATTCAAGAAAGCAAAATTTGGATTTAGAAATACACAGATCATTTCTCTTCATCAGGCTAAGCAAAGTAGGTCTTTGAGGCAGCTAATTCATGTCATGTATATAAAGCAAGTCAAGTTCCAGCTACTACAAAGCTTTTATGTAAGACTTTGCTGACCCAATAGGTGGTGGAATATAAATAGATCAACAGTACACCCTTCCTTCTGCTGTTCTACCTAATCCTTTCTTGCCTTCAGGATTGAAGAGTATTTGATCTATTGAGTCTTAAATCAGACATCGTTTCCAAAAAAAAATCCCAAGACCCCAAAATACAAATGAATGAAAATTTAGTGGTGTAAGAGTGAGAAATTGAATTAGGAATACAGCACCGTTCTTCCTTCCCCTCCCCCCACCACATATACAAACTTCACAAAGCTGGAACTGCCTGGCTTCCTACTTGCTCTTAGCTACCCCTGTCAAATGGCTTGACATGAACCTCTTCAAAAAGAGTAATTGTATTAGACCAATATTAATTTACTTTCTCCTTTTTAATAATGCTTAAAATGCCCTCGTCATTCTGCCTGCAGGTCTGCACTGCTGCTCAGGAGGTGGAGCACTCTTTATTTTTAGTAACAATATCTCTCATGCTGGGGTGGAAGAATCTTAAACCAATTAAAC
The DNA here is from genome assembly GCF_001522545.3 of Parus major. NCBI lineage: Eukaryota > Metazoa > Chordata > Aves > Passeriformes > Paridae > Parus > Parus major. Next base: position 15,948,061 of record NC_031778.1, on the reverse strand, counting down.
ACATTAGAAGATAATAGTGTGTGTGGGTTTGGTTCAAGATCTCCATTTTCTTCACTCTGGGGTATGTCCTATTACCAGCTGTCCTATCCAAGATGACAGAAATAGTGTTGATAAGCTGCTAACTAGGTAAGCAGTACAGCTGCTGCCTTGTCAGGTATTCCCATGTCAAGAAATCATTTGTGATGGGGTTTGTCTCCTTTTTTTTAAATTCCATTAAATTTTTATACATTATCTCAGTTTAGACAAAAACTTTTTTCAGATGCCTGTTTCTTTTTAAACATTTATTTTTTAAAACTAATTTCTCTCTTGTACATGATGTGGTTTTTTTCAATAGAAAGAGATTATGTGTGTCTGTGCTTTTAAGAGTTGATGGTTTGTTACTCCCTTTTAATAATGTTTAGTTACTGGGAAAAAACTTGTGAACTGGCTAGTGTATTCTGATTCCTTCAAATATGTCTGGGTCCAAATATTTTTACTCTTTGTATACACTCTGATTAGCAGGTTGATTTTGTTTCTTCGTTTGCAGGTTGGAAAAGCATGCCCTCAACCAGCACATAGGTGTGTCAAGGTCAGAAAGCTTTTGACTACACTGACATTAAACCTTTATTTGTTTGATAAGGGATTTACATGAGGATAACGATGTTCAGATTGTTTAAATACAAGATATTTTCTAGGAACTGTGGCATGCATTCCTGCATGCATGAAGCATGGTCTAATCAGCAGGAGTAGAGCCTTGAGCTTTTTATTTATTCTTCATCTTGAATTTGACAGTCATAATACAAAGTATGGGGCAGGCTGTCCTGGATAAATTTACTTTTACAGTGGAACATCAATAAACAAAATAAAGCCAGATAGCACTTTATAGATGTCCAACACCCCAAATGTTAACATACATTTTAAATGTTAACATTGTTCAGCACAGCAGTGTAACTTGTATCATCTTTCTTGGACTGAATGAGAGAGAAATCCTTATAGGAAGAAGTTACAGAGGTCAGTAGTGCACAGTAGTGTTTTCCCTCACCAGAAATAATAGGTCACTAACACTATAACTGTGTATTTCAAGTAAGGATAATAATAATGCTGTCAGGCTACTTCTCACTGAAGGGCACTTCTGATATAATACTTTTGAAAATGGTGAAATGTGATTTTAGAGTGCTCCAAAAATTGACAAAGGGAAGAGGAATGGGAAGGCAAGGCAAGTCATGGCAAGGAAAAGGAATGGTCCATTAGTTAGAGTACTGATATAGCTGTTGAGAGGCTGGATCAGTTCCTTGGCAGTGCTGGGTTTGCTGTCCTGGTCAGTGTTTCATTTCCAGTTCAGAGGAACTTGGCTCATGCTCAGTTTGGCACTACACAGCCTGTGGCCAAACCTGGGAGCTCATAACTGACTGATATTGATAGTGAACAAACAGCAAATAAATACTTGTGACAAGTATTTATTTGTGCTCTGAGAGGACCATATTTGCTGTGAGAGGACCATTTTTTAAAGGTAGTACTGGTTTTTGATAATGAAGTAACCAATTTACTAAATTACTGTTCAGCTAATAGTTAAGAGTGTTTGCATGGCACGATGTCAGGAAGATAAATGAGTTTGTCAGTGAGATGCTCAGATTGTCTCATTTGTTATTTTCCCCTCATACATGGCTTTTGATAGATGGCACACTGCTTTCTATGCAAATAACTTCACCCTGGCTAATTTGAATGCTTGTGTTGGGAAGATGTATGGAAGAATGATGGATTTTTTTGGCATTTTAAATTACATTTGGGGCAGTTCTGTCCTGCAGGTTGTGTTGACTAAGGACTTGGAGTTTTTCAGCCAGCACCACATGAAATGCCCAGCCCTGCTGCAGGTTCTTCTTGCCATTCTGCTGTTCATTTTCTCTCTCTGACTTCTCTACCAGCCCCTGTCTCCCTTGGGTTGCTGACTAGAAAGCTCCACTCTGCAGGTTCCTGCTAGGATATGGAGGTGCCAAACAGGGACCTCAGAGGAGGTTCTGCCCCTTTCTCTTTTGCCTTAATCCCAGAACAACTGGTAGATAGAATGTGTTTGGAACAGACCTAGACGGACAGAAGCAGGCTGCCCTAAGTTCCCTGTTCCAATGCTCCAAGTTGTTGCTAAGTTTTGTGTGAACAGACCCTGTGCACACATTCCCTTTGTCTTTTCAGTAGGGCATGGAAAGTCTGACCAGCCTTCAGCAGGGGAAAGACTCCTCACATCTCTGCTGAAGCAGCCATTTTCCCTTCCCCTCCTCCATACACATAATTTTAAAACAAATGTTCGCCTGTAATGCAAAATTTGCTAAAGCATCTGTTTCTTCCCGGGAGCCCTGGAAAAATGTGATCAGTATGATGAGTTTGTGTGAGTCTGCCTGGAAACTGTGTGTGTTAGAGAATGAGTTCAATATGCAAATCTCCAACAGCTCCTATTTATACCCATGTCAAGGTCCATATTGTCCTTCTTCTGTCTCTCCACCTTCCCAGCCAGTTCTTTGAGCAGTTGTTGTAGGCAGTACTGAGTATGAAGGGTGTGCTGCCACAGAGCAGCCAAAGAGCTCCTGGAAAGGCTCTGGTTTGTGTGGGCTCATCCCACAGATCCTGCTCTGTTCAGTCTCTGGCACTGACACTGGAGAATCTTCAGAGCCACTCTGAGGAGCTGCAGAGGAGGAGGGCCTGAGGCTTATGGATGGCTGTGTCCCTGTTCAGGATGGCATCATGCAGGTGTGCAGGCTTCTTGTTTTGAGTGTCAGTGTCTGAGTTACCCCATGAGAGAGATTTTTCACAGGTAAGATCATTATTAACTGTCCCTTTGGAAATATGAATATTTCCTACTTTTCTGTAGATTTATTGACTAATTCACTGATTGGGGCGTTTTGGAAGCTGGCCTCACTTGATGAGAGTGAAAAGAGAAGATCTCTCTTGGTTTAGCACTCAGCAGCTGAAGAATTCCCATGAGTGGCAGCTGTGAGGTCAACAGCAATAGAACAACCCTTGATATTAATATTTTGTTTAAGAAAATGAGCTTTTTTCCAAGTGTTTTTCAAATGCTGGAGAACAGCAATTGTTTGTGTAGAATTACCTGTTATTGCTAGCAATGTTTTTGCTTCTCTGCCGCACAGTGATACTGCCTTCATCCTTTAGAAGCAATGGAAAATGATAAATGAGGTTAACAAGCATCAGTCTAAAGTGAAAACAAAATCTGTGGCTGTACAACTCTTGTTGCATTCATTCTGGTCAGGGGTTGGTTTATTCATCTATTCTCAGAGAAGAAGCATCTCTTTTCCTTGGCCTCCTGAGAACCAGAAACCATGACTGAAACTCAGCTGGAGTAGCCTATTTCAGAGCTCAGCAAAAAATTCTACACATGGCATTTGGGGATATAGATAGATTGTTTTCCTTATTTGCCTCCCAATCAGAAATTGGATGAACCTTCGGGATGCAGAAACAGGGAAAATCCTCTGGCAAGGAACAGAAGATCTGTCTGTACCTGGAGTGGAGCATGAAGGTACAGTGTGACTTCATGGTGCATTTGGGGCTGGGTGGTGCTTCATGTCTGGGTCACCTGAGTTGCAAAGATATCCCTGCTTTGAAGGACAGATGTCACCTTTGTCACTTGGGCAAATCATATCACCTCACTGTGCCTCAGATTTTTGTTGCAAATAAAACAGGAACTTGGGGATTCAATTAAAACATACTCTGGCCTGAGATTAATGCCCATTGTACAAGAAATAGTTAAGACCTTATCTGGTGCACAGTTCACTCATCCATCTAAAAGATGGATGACTGCAAACTGTGGCAGATGCAGAGGAGAGCTATTAGGAGAAGCCACTGAAAAAAGAATTACAGATGGGAGGACGGTTTTCCTTGGGAGAAGAGACAAAAAAAGCAGTTCTTGTATGTCTTAGCTAGAAAGGAAATCTGTGGTAGATAGGTTGTGCTCAGTAAATAGGCTGAGAAGCGGGGGAGACATCCAACAAAGCAGGGTAATCTGATGGTGAATTAAAAGGTGTGGGAAAATGTGATTCTGATACAGTCCTGCAGCAGAAGCAGTGAGGGCAAACAGAATAATTGTTCTAAAATTAAAACCATATGTGTCTTAAAGTCATTATATAGTACTTGTGTCTGTATGTTCTGTGGCCATTCAGGGCAAATCACAGTCTAGACATAGCAAATGAAGAATCAAATATATAGTAGAGTGAATATAATACATTTTCTTTAAACAGGACTTCCATTTGCTTTTTAAATATGACTTCTATTTGATTTAAAGTACAAGTTTCTTTATAAAATGAAGTCTTAAGTTTCAAATCATGATACTATATTACTACTTTAATTTACTATTACCACTTAGATGAAATAAAAACAATATTATTGTGGTATAGGATTGCTGCCAAATCTCAACATTAAACTGCCTTAAGTAGTAAAAATCACAGCCTGAGCACCTGAAACTGGAATTAATCATCTAAACCAGCTTTTGACAGCAGGAGCTATTCCAGTCAGCTCTATTCAGTGACAGGGCATTCAGAACTGGGAGGCAATTTGGAAGATGCAAATCTATAAAGTTTGGTTTCTTCCAATATACAAGCAAATCTTGGAGTAAGCTGCTGAGGTGTAGCTGTTACAGAATCCTCACAGCCAGCTTTTATTCATGACATACAAATAGTCCTTTCTTTATCTAAGAAAAGGTGTAGTTTAAAATGTAAAATCAGTTTGGCTAGGATAACTTGCTTTCTTGAGTGTCCCAAATATTTAAGGTAGCTTTGTTTAAACTAAATGAAAACATAATTACATGGATATTTTAATTGAATTTCAGTTTCTAACTAAACGGTTGGACCCACAATTAACTGTGAGTAAATAAGAAATGTGTCATTCAACACTTTCTAATCTAATCAGAATTAAGCATCTGACTAAATGTATGTTAACCATGTAAGTTAAATAAATTAAATAAATGTGCAGGTATAGTACATCCTCAAGTTAATAAAAAGCTCTAGTAAATTTAGGATTAAGTAAATTTAGGATTAAGTCTGTGCTTATCTGCATCCCAGCTTGTTTTGAAATGGATTTAACTGATAAGAATCAAACTTCCTTCTTTTCTGAAAAAAAAAAAGAAAAGTAAAATGAGCTTAAAATAATTAATTTAAATTAAAATTTTTGCCTGGTGGTATAAATGTAAATTAAAATGTCTTAGATGTTTAAAGACAACACAATCCTACTTTTATTAAAAGTATTATTTATTCAGTAGTTTTATAATGTTAAAGCAAACATTCTCAGGACTCTGTCTTGGGGATGAAAGAAATGAAATTACTAAACTTCAGAATAGTTTTAACGAGTTGTTTTACACTTAACTGCAAAGGGATGTTTATCCACAGTGGTGCAGTCTGTACCAGTGAGTGCTGTAAAGGATGGTGCCCTGCAAATTTTCATGGTGCAGAAAATCTCATAAAAGTAATTACTGATCTTTTACATTTAAAACTTCTGCCTTACACTTTTTATTTTCTTTTTAATTTTTTTTTTTTTAACCAAACTGTGAGCTGTGTACTTCTCCTTGGGGTAGGATGCTGGCTTACATTCCCTAAGCCTCCAGCTCTTGAGATTGGTGTCATATCAAGATCCTACTCCATTAAGCTGTTCTACATTAGATAGATTTGCCTGGAGTTTGGGAGAATCTTCCTGTTATTAAACACCAGCCTGCTCCCTGCTCATGGATGTTTTGATATGCTTTCCATTTTGGAACAGTTTGGCTCATAAAGCACATGCCAGCTGTCTTCCCTCCCCTCTTTATTTCTAAAAAAATCACATGAAACATTCTAATAAAGCTTATTAGAACATGCAGGAAGGATTATGCACAGTCACACCACTGAAGTATGGTGGGCTTGGAAGATTTTTACTGGTTTGACTCCCCTCTCATATTCTCCTGATTAAAACTCTTAATCAGGGCTCTCAAACTGTCCCTTCTCTTACTCCTCCACCTCTAAAAAGAAATCATCTTGTGAAATATCTACCAGGTGCAGTTTGCCACTTGCTGTTGGTGTTTTATCCATTACAAGAGCTCAGAAACCTGTATTGTCAAACTGCTCTCTTAAACCTTCCAGTGTGGTTCTGGCTTTATAGCCTGGGTAAGTCTCAGTGTTAAGGGAACAGGCATTTACTTCTCCAGGACACTTCCCAGAGCTCTCAGATGGCTGAGGAAGTGCTGCTGGGCTGAGAAACACACGTTTGTGGTTTGCTGAGGATGCACAGTCTGAAAGGGAGGGAAAAGTGAGAAGGGCTAAGAGGCTTGGTGTGATAAGCAGCCCTTTGGCTGCCGGTGATCTTCAGCACAATTCTTAAAGTAAACATTTAAGTTGCATCTTATATTTCAACTGGAAAAATTATGGGGTTTAGTAACAAGCAGCTAAGAACCAGGAGTCTGATTCTGAGAGAACAGTGTTGTATCCCTGGTTCTGTCATCAGCTTCATTCTTGGCTGTGGGCAAGTTACTTAAGGTATTTGCATCTTGAATTTCACTCTTGCAAATGTAAAAACAAATGTAAAAACAAAGTCCTTTGTGTTTGCATTTTTCCTGCTGCTATGATCTTGTATTAGTCCTAATCATTATTTCCAAGTATAGAATAATAGTACCTGCAGAAGCTGGATTTTATTCTGTCCAAGTAATGCTTCTTTATCTCTTTCACAGCTCGAGTTCCTAAAAAAATCCTGAAATGCAAAGCAGTATCTCGGGAGTTAAACTTTTCCTCAGCAGAACAAATGGAAAAATTCCGTCTGGAACAGAAAGTTTATTTCAAAGGGCAGTGTCTAGAAGGTATGGATGTGCTCAGTGTGCTGCAGCACAGGGACTGACCCCCAGCAGGGCAGGGATTAAAGTGACTAAAATGGGTTGAATGTGGTGATTTTAATTTTTCAGAGTAGCACTGAAGCACTCATCTTGTCAGGACTAATGGGCCACAGTATTAAGGATAGCATTTCATAAGTGTATTAACGCTTTGTTATGTAAGAAAAAAAGCTGGGTAATCATGCCTGAGGGCATAAATCCACCACAGGCTGCCTGAGGCAAGGAAACAGGTTATTTCAGAGTCATCTATTACTGGAATTCCTGGGTTTTCCTCAGTGCCAGGCTGGAGCCTCTGGTTTACCTGGGTTACAGCAGTGCCAGTGACACCACAACTGAACATCTGACCCTCCTCACTGCAGTGCTGCTCTTAATCTGGGCTGGAAGAGGGGCAGATAACACATTGAGCTCTGAGTCTTATAGTCAACCAGTTGCACACTTAACCTCAACTGGATCCCAGAGATGTCTGCAAGAGGAGGAGTGTGGTTTCCCTGTTCCCAATTAGGTGTGTTGAAATTTTCACCAAATGCCAAGGAGGTGGTGTGACCTTATCAGTACCATCAGCTATTTTAGAAAGTGAGTATCTGCTCTAAGAGGTGTGCAGGGTTCAGTGCAGTTTAAGCTGTACAAAGTAATGTAAATATAAAACGTTAGCAGCCCAGCAGGACAGTTTAGAGAGTTTCCCAGCCTGTCAGGTGAAAAGTAAAAG